>NC_143058.1:38111500-38271000 GCF_052426305.1 Pelodiscus sinensis
GCCTTCTATCAAGGAAGTCTTCATCCTCTCTGATCGAGCATAGGGTCGATACTTGGGCCTCCAGTCCTCTAATTTTTTCTTCCAAAATGGCGACCAGCTTGCACTTAGTGCAGATGAAATCTGTTCTTTCTTCTGGGAGGAAGACAAACATGGCACACACCATGCAGGTAATCACCATCCATCGCTGTTGTCCTGTTCGCAAGCTCCCGAGGCCTTAACTTAGTCCTGAGCGTAAAAAGGTTGGAGACCACTGCTGTAAAGATATTGACCAATTGAAGGGAGTTGAGGAAAAACAAAATGCAGCAAAAATGGTAGGGATGTCTTATTTTAAATGATTGAAAGATGGAAGTAGTCTAAAAGATGGAAGTAGTCAGCCTGTCTAAAAGGATGGGAGTCCAACCTTTCTCAACTATTTCAAAGGGGTACTTGCAAAGGAAAACAAGAAGTTAAGTAGGTATAATCAGGGTGCTCGTGGGTGTCTGGTCAGGGGGAGGAGGAAGAAGCAGAAACAGGGTGCTGGTGGGTCTCTACCCAGGGGAGAAGGAGCAGGAGCAGGAGCAGCTCAGCCAGTACCTGGGGGTCTCCAGGGACATGTATCTCTCAGGCAGGCTCTTCAGGCAGCACTGAAAGAAGTGCACATGTGGCTCCTTTAAGAAATACAGCCACTCCTCGTATGAGACCCCTAAGCCATTTTAATCCCCCCTTCTTCCCAGAGCACAGGGGAAGGAAGGAAGGAAAAATAAGAAAACACATGCACTGCTGTGGGAAGGGGAGGAGCAGTGCATGCACACTTCCTGAGAAACCATCTCTGGCACAGAGCCTTGGGATTCACCTCCCCACTCCCAAAGGATGCCAGCTCTGGCTCAAAATTTGTGAGGGGCAAGAGACTGTTGCACCATTACAGGTGGGGGAGAGTGACTCAGGGCTGGGAACACTGCCTCGCTATCAACTGGCTAGTGACCGCTGCTTTATGTCAATGAATTTCTGAAAACTCAATTCAACATTCCAGGTGCATTTATATTAGAACTTCATAGAAGGGGAATACTACCTTCCTGATGTCTCTCTAGTATCTAGTCAAACAATAGTCCACCACAAATTCTGTCAATGACAAAACGCTACGTACACACAAACTAGACACCTGAAATTGAATTATTCTGCTGTGAACTGGTTTATCTTAATGCAAATACTGCGTACCTGTAATAGTTGTGTGTGGCCTATCACTCCACTGGTCTCGTTTGACAATGACACCATATGCTCGGGAAAATAGTTCTGTTAAAAGAGAACATATTATTAAAACATCTCTAAATGTGAATACAAAAACCTTCAGATTTCTCAGGCATATAAACAGATTTGCCTTCCAACTGCCCCGAGCAAAAAAGACAATGAGACATTTCCACACTCAAAAAATTTAGGAAAGGGTTGGGGGAATCATTAAAATAACCTCAAATTGTGCTATTTTATAAATTTCACCTGCTGAGTTCATGACGGCAAACTTCAAAAAAATTTGTTTAAAGATTTCAATGCAGGCAAAAGAGTCTGCTGAGTCACGTCATATTCCAGGAAAGACTATAAATCTGGGGTATGTTTACACTACAAAAACTCATGACAATGGGCCTCAGAACCCGGGTCAATTGACTCAGGCTCACACTGTTGGACTAAAGCAGCAGTATAGATGGTTTCATCCATGCGGGTTTCAAAGCGTGCCCTCCAGGTCAAGCCCCATATGCCCAAGTGTGTTGACTCAGCTCACTCTTGCTGCCAGGTTATGGTTTGTTACTTTTATTTTTGGTGTGTTCTTGGTTTGTTTGATAGTGTAGACATACCCTTAGATCCTCAGGTCATCATTCAGCCTCCTCTTCACAACATACAGATTGGCTGCAGGCTTCAAAATACTACTGTTTAAGAAGAGTGGAAATCCTTATATAATGTATTATCATGTAATGTTTTGTGGAAGTTGATAATACCCAATGGAAGAAGAAAAAAATGGGATACGCTGCCAAAAGCATTTATTTAAAATCATATTGAAACAAAATGTGGATTACTGTATACTAGCTTTTATGAATGCAAAAAAAAAGGCCCTCTACGATTTGCTGTGAATGCACACTTTATTCTCTATGAATATGGATCATGTGATGAAGCTGCAAAAATACAAGAGGTATTATAGGTCAGAGCTAGTCTAAGCACAGTGCCACTGACTGAACTGCAGTTATTCACCACAGACTTTCATTTCAAATGATGAATATGGTTTTTTAGGATTATTTAAGAGTTACGTGTTTTTGAGACAATGTTCCAACTCCATCTTCTCTTGGGACTGTACCATTCTTGTTGGGCATATAAAGACCCTGATGGGTTAACTAATGAGAATCTATATTGTCCACTAAAGCTGCATGACTGTTTGCACAACAGACCACACCCACTGGCCAACCAACCTACTGGGTCTAATTATATAAAGAAATTCCAATGGACTACCATAATATCTAAGCTTCTGATTGTTAATTAAATTTAGCAACATCTTGAGATATAGAGAGATATTCCCATTCAAAAATAGGGAAGGAAGATAGAGAGTGATTAAGTGATTTGCTCAAAATAATACATGCAGAGCATGGAACAGAACCCTAAACTCCTGTGTCTCTTCTACCTCTGGCTGTGGTACAGACATAGGTTAAGTTCTATGAGAAGTCATCCCTACATTAGCTTTGATCAAACCAGTGTGGCAAAACAGAGTGCAAGTAGGACACAAGGTGATGTGGGGAGGAGCTAGCAGCTATTTGCACGACCTTGTGCGAGACCATATAGATAACTGCTTGGGTGGTGAACCCTTCTCAGAGCTCACGTAATGGTGACTACACTGCTACTTTTAACACACTACAACAATTGGAGCTAGTGCAAGTATGTCCCCTCAAGATGAAATTTACACCTTCCAGCTCTGGCATAGACATATCTGTAGTGATTTAACATCATTCTTCCATTCCTTTAACAGGTTATAGGTAGACTTAGGTTCCATGTTATTATACTGATCACTACAAGTCCTCCTGCATTTATGGCATTCCCTCACATCACTATGCCACATGGCTTCAGATGTCAGGGCAGCAGGGACAGCTGTCTGAACCCACAGTGCTTTTTAAAAAGATATACTTACCACTGGATGTTTAAAAAACTCATATTTAGCATAGTTTTTTCTAAAATACAGTCTATTTTCTTCTTCCATTCCCCAGTTTGATTGGACATCAAGTACCAATTCATGGTCTTCTAGAATTCTTTCTGTAATGCAAAGAAAAATGCATAACCCAGCAACATAATGTTTAACCCATGAAAACTTGACTGAAGAGTTATGTCTGGATCTATGTTCAGCCCAACATGAACAAGCCATATTAACACCTTCAATTCATCAAGTCTGTTTTACTTTTTGTCACCAAAGTCAATGCTCTTGTATAACCCAAATGCTCATAAAACATGTCTGCTGCAGTTGAGCAAGCTAATGTCCATCTCTTTAAACACCGTGGCTACGTCTACACTGCAGGCTTCTTGCGCAAGAACGGCCATTGTTGCACAAAAACCTGCAGCGTGTCTACACTGCATGCGTGTTCTTGCGCAAGTAAAATTACAGTAAAGCATAGGAACAGAGGGCTTTTGCACAAGGGTTATTCCTTTCCCCACAAGGAACAAACCCTCTTGCAAAAGAGCTCTTGTGCAAGAAGGCGGTGTGGATGGGCAACAGGGGTTTCTTGCACAAGAGAGCGTCCACACTGCCATGGACGCTCTTGTGCAAAAGCACATGGCAGTATGGACATGCTTTTGTGCAAGAACTCTTGTGCAAAACAATTCTTACTCAAGAAGCTTGCAGTGTAGACATAGCCCAACAGTGTTTTATATTATATATTTTTTAAAAATTCCTGTGGGAGGACAAAGTGATGTCATCATGTCACTCTGCATCCTGTGCGCCTCTCCCCCCATCCTCCCCCCATGCGGCCTCCTCCTTCATCCCTCCCCGATGCTCCAGGAAGCAGTGTGGCCTCCCTTCTCCCCGGTAGGGATGTAAGGGAATAGTCAAGTTGAGTACCCAACTACTCTACTTGCATTCCCCACCTCCTGCCCCACTCAATGCAGTGAAGAAGGGAAGAGCCTGGGGCCAGCAAGGACCCAGGACAAGCCAGCTGCTCTGGGTGTGGCCCAGCCACAGCTCCACCCTCTGCTGGTCCCATGCACTGGGCTGGCACTGCTCTCCCAGGAGCCCCGCATGCTTGGCAGACAAGGAAGTGGCCATTTGCCTGGGCAGTCAAAGTGCAGCAGCGAGGTGAACTCAGTGCTCCCAGGCTGGGCTCGGGAACATGTTGACTGGCTGGGCTGGCAGCACTCCCGTGGCAAGCTGGGCAGATGCCACCGGCTCCATGTGGGTTGGGCAGATAGGGGCAGCACCTTAGGCTGGGCTGGGTGCTTGGGGAGTCCAGCCACTCCCTACGGGTACTTGGGATGAGGATCCAGCAGCAGTGCCGGTGTGGCTGGGCTCGCTGCTCGGCTGGGCACTGAGCAGCAGCAGCCTGCAGGGTGAGCTCTGGTCCCTGCCCGAAAGCCCATCACCAGGGCTTTGTGGCTTAGCCCAGGCACGCTGCAACCCAAAATGGCCGAGCAGGGCTCACATGGTGAGGGCACAGTGAGGGCACAGCTCAGGCTGCAGACCTGCATCCACCGTTCGCCCACCTGACCCTGCAATTCTCTGTATGGCCTCCCCTCTTCCCGGTGCTCCGGGGAGGCAGGAGCCAGATGGCCTCGCCCCTCCCTGTACATCCAGCCCCCTCACAAACTCCCTCAGCTGAGACCCCGCACCCTCAGTCCTCTCACTCATATCCCCTAAACTGAGACCTTGCACCCCCAGCCCCCTCACACACCTCCACTGAGACCCTGCACCCTCACACACACACCCTCTGCTGAGACCCTGCACCCACCAACCCATTCACTCATACCTCCTCCCCCAAGCCAAGGCCTCACACCCTCACCCCTTCCACCAAGACCACTTGCCTCCAGCCTGCTCTTGCACCCTCCCCCAGGCCAACCCACTCCTGTCCCCTAATCAGAAACCCTGCCCCCAGCCTGCTCTGCGCGCGCACACACACACACACACACACACACACACACACACACACACACACACACACACACACACACACACACACACACACACACACACACACACACAGCTCCCCTGGGGGTGGAGGCGGGGGATTGGCAAGCATAGCAAGCAGTGGGTACAGCCTCGTAGTAAACTCAAATACAAAACGAGGTATTGCCTTTTCCAAAACCAATTTATTGCATACTGTAATGTTTTTACACCACTCAGGACAGAGAGATGGTGATTTTGGCAGCAAGATTTTTTTAGTTATATAACTTCCTTCTTTGATACGTTAGAGAGAGAGCCAAAATTAGAGGGAATGGTTAATTACAAAAACACCCAATGTTCATTCATAAAGCTTCCTCCTCCACCCCCAATATTGGAAAAGTTTTTACTGAGTTACTCAAGAGCTGGCAAAGCTATTAGAAGTGATGCAATTTGTATAGATGTGAGCTCATTAACTAGGCTCGAAGCCAGACATTTAGATCTGCAAAACTATGTGGGGAATTTGAACCTTTTTGAAAACCAAGTCTGATTGCTAATTAACTTTACAGTAATTGAGGACTCAGAAAAATCTAAACAAAGCACTTACACAAATGGGTAAATAACCAATCAATCCACCTTTATCTGCTCCAGAGTTCTTTTGATTTTTTTTCAGAATGCTGTTGCATATCCTATCCTCTTTTGACAGTTGTCTTCATCTCATTTGACAGTTTCCTGCACTGCAAAAAATCACTAAACTAGGCTTGTATGAAAGGGACCAATCCTGCAAAAAGTTGTACATGTATTGAACTGCAAATACTAGAAATGCTACCATTGATTTCAATTAAACTATTTAGAGCGTGTAAAGTTAAGCCCATGCATAACCATTTGCAGAACTGTGACTGATTTTATTTCTGTACCTTGAATATCACTTTTAAAAAAGAAAGTTTAACTAAGAATACATTTCAATACACAGAAAAAAATATGGTAGACAATGTTTATATTGCTGATGGCACAAACCAATGAGGAAACACATTTTAAATATAAAGTGCAAAATGTTTTTTCTGCAACTTTAGTGAATTGTACTTAAAGGGACACTATTTATTTGTTGGAATTGGATTTGAAAGTGACAAATGATTAAATACAAATAAATAAATAAATGATTAAATAGTTTCAGTTACTGTTCTTGGCCCCACCACCACTTATACAGTTTTATATAACTTCTTTATTTAATGTCTCTTCCGCCCCCCCCCAGGAATCAAATCTAAATGAAAAAAGGAGTTTGGGAGAGTTCTCAGTTCCTTAGAGAGACAATGAGAAAGGTACAACAGCAAACTGTTGCTAGGAAAGATGCTAAAAGTAGAGTCTGGCACAGATGCAAAATTTATACACATGGATGCAGATATCCATGGTTATAAAACAAATATCCACCAAGCAGCTCTACCAGGAACCACAGTGACAGAAGTAGCAGCATGTCAGCCTGCTACTCAAGAACCAGTGCCCAGCCCAGGCAGCTTCTCTGATGTAACTGCACTGCCCCTAACTCTGCCCATTAGGTAGCTCCAGCCCTGGGAAAGCTCGTGCTGAGTGCCCAGCTGCTTCCAGGTGGGCTTCGGGGTGCAGCCCCAGACCAAGCCACCCACCCCACCCCAGCCAGCTCCGGGGAAGCCAGTGATAGCTGCCTGGCTGCTCCCGGGTAGACAGCTTGCTCCAGCTCCAGCACACAGCCAGGGAGAGCTGCGTAGTAGCTGCCTGTCTGCTTCCGCCCTAGCAGCAGCTCTAATCCTTGGGAAGCTGGTAGTGGCCGGGCAGGCACCAGGATCACTGGCAGCTGTTTTTGTTCATGCTAGAGCAAACAGGCAGCTTACACTAGTGTAAGCAGGCAGCTCACAAGCTCCCGGACAGAAGTAGCAATCTTAAGAAGGGAAAAAAGTACACGTCTATCCTTTTATTTAAACCTATTTTTTCATGCACCACTAAGATAAAGTTCAAGATTTTCAAAAGGATTAAATGACTGGGGGCCTAAATAGAAAGTGTGGAGCTCCAGTCCTCTGCAAATCAGACTATTTACAGAATCTCAAGCTGGGCACATAAACCATTTAAAAGTTACTTTTGAATACCTTGCCCAGAAAGAATTAAAAGGATAGGTGTACAACTGGAGACTCTTTCCATCAACAGTCATCATGTATTATGGCAAAATTTTCCCCTTGCCCAGCAAAACTACTATTCACAGCCCAAATATGGTGAAGTCTACAGACCTAGATTATTTACTGTGCCAAAAAATTTCCAATTCTCTACTGAGTTATTATACTCATATAGCTAAATTCTATCAGTAAGAAAAAAAATGGGTTCATAGGATACAAAGGCCACATACTGACTGGGCTCATGCAATAATTAGACCAATCATTCATCTTCAATGGTTAGCTTTTCAGTTAAAAATATAAATTAGAATTGGCTAACAGTTAAATCAAACTTTATTTTATAATCCCAATGCAGTTTTCATATTGTTTAGTACTAGAAGAAAGTGGGAGAAATTACTTAACCATATTCCTAGTTGGTTGTGTTTTTTAAATAAATGTTAAAAATCCAAACTGGCTTCATCTTAAATGGTGACAAGGTAAATACCACATTAATTAAAAAATACTTTAATATTTGACTCTAGTTTTGAAAATCCTACTATTAATTAGCAAATGTTTGAATCAAATTAAAAGCAAAGACAAATTTAACAAATTAAGACACAATAAAACTGGGGGTGAAGGGTGGATTGCAGAGTAAGTAAGTAACAAACAAGGTTAATAGGCTATAGGCATAACCCACCTTGTCCTGAATACAGGAGATGGAAATTTAACAAAGACTATATGAATTCTTGGGGTCACAACCCAATAAGGTAAGATAGAATCTCTCATATAACACTACATCATGCCTAATCCAATGGAAAATGTAGCAGCCCACCATACCCAACTAAATATCATTGGATTAAATAACCTCCACTATCACTGACTTTAAAAAAAAAAAAAAAAAAAAAAAACACCCTACACCTCCATTGGAAAGTTAATTTAACCCCTCTTCACAGGGATAAATAAATGAGGCAAAATTTCATATTCCTGGGAAAACACACTGAGAACTGAGATGTCCTCTGGAAACAGTTTTTTGATGATGTTGTTTTGTTTTGTTTTTAAAACAAACAGCAAATGTTGTTCTAGTTTGCCATTTAAACTGTTAAATTGCTGGCACTAAGACATTTAAATAAATACCATTTCCTGAATAAATAAATATTATTTCTTGGAACAAAAAGAAGACATACCACATCATCTCATGGATAGGTAAAGATAATGGTATAGCATATGAACTTTACTCAATGGATTTTTAAGGTAGTAGAATATACAACTTCTAATGTGTATTCTAATGCTTTCTGGCTTATATCTTATATCCTCTTTATCTTAATTAACTTTTCTTTTGGGGAGTAGATTTCATCCTTGCCTTTTCCTAAATTGTGCCTGTTTTGGGGGCTTCTCCTGAGAGAAATGCTTGAGGCCTAAATGCTGTCACTGAGAGGCCCCAAGAACCTCCACGTGAGAGGAAGGAGATTCAGAAAGAATGCCTGATTCCTTGTCCAAAAGCTTCAGAGGGGTAGCTAAGTTAGTCTGTAACTGGAAAAACTTAAAAAACAGAATAGTCTAGCAGCACCTTAAAGACTAACAAAACACGTAGATAGTATCATGCGCTTTCATGAGCACAACACACTTTTTCAGATGAATGGAGTTATTAAAGGTCCAGTTCCAAAATAAGTAGGAGATGTGGCAGGGAGAAGGAAAAAGAAGGGAAAAAAGGGGGGAAAAAATGGTCAATTGGAGTGTTCATGCTACATGAAGCTGATGTATTCTCAGTTGATAATGGAGTCTAAGTATGGACTCAAACTTTTCTTCTTTGACACAGATAAGGCTGACACACAATTAAATGAGTATTTGGACTTAACTTGCAAGAAATCCCTAATCAATAAAGATGGTCTAGCTGTTATGTCTCTACCTGCTGTCTACATTTGGAGCGGGGAGTGTGTGCATGATAATCTCATCAAATAAGTGCGCTAAATAGCAGCTCTGACATGACAGCATGGTCAGCAGCAAGCAGCTTCACAAGCTGTCCACCCAGAGCACAAACACACCTAGACACTCTGGATACATACTCAGGATGGCAGCTTGTGCTGCTGCTCACTGCTGCCCATGCTACAGCTTTGACACATATGGCCATTTCCTGCAATATTCTAGAAAACCCTAATGCATTAAGCATCATAGGAATTCTTTGCATTACAAATGCATGTTTATGTATTATTGTGGGATTGTATGTAACATCTCTAGGCAGGAAATATGACAAATAGGAAGTGTCGTGAGTTTCAAAGAGCTGTTTTAAAACAAACAGGCCAGATAATTTTGTTTCCTCCTGGAGTTGCTACTTAAGTGGATTTCCTAGGAGGAAATCCAAATTCCCTACCTCCAGACCAAACCTTTGGAAACTTCACCTTATAGAAAAAACCCACCATTTGTCTGATCACCTATTCCTGGTCTCTAAGGAATGAAGACCTAAACTGTATAAAAGGAGAAAAAACAGATTAATGGATGTGCTAGTTCTGAGCAAAGGTAGCAATGAATCCGTGGCTATTTTCCTGTGACTGGGAAACTCTTGGTGGAATCTGAAGGATTGTTCACCTGCTTGAGCCCTTGTTCGGGTAGGGTTATCTTATTTTCATGGTGTGCACTTCTTTTTAATGTTTTCTCAAAGAATTCTTTAAAAATAAATGTGATTGTTTAAAAAGAACGATGTGGTCACTTACTCCCCTCTCCAACTGTAGACCGAGCCTAAGGGCCTGTCTACACACCTCCTCAGTTTGGATTATGAGGGTATGAATTGTAACACACACTATTGCACTCCACTGCATGGACACTGCTGGTGCATACAAAGTACATAGTTCACTTTAACATAGTCCACTTTAAATGTACTAAGTACCAAACTAGTACCTTTTAGTTTGCACTCAGCCTCCACAAGGGAATTATAGTGAGGCGCTCTAGTGCACACTACAATTTGTACCCATAAGTCAAAATTGTGAAACTGTATAAACACAACCTGAGATTCAAGTGCTGCCTTTTATTCAGCAAAAATAAAAGGTACTTGTATATGAGGAACAACAGTGACATCCAGTGGATACTTAAAAAAAGAAATCTCACACACCTGTGATAAGCATAATTGCTAGAAAAGAAATGGTAGGTTATTATGCTTTCCTGAAATATGTCTCTAAAAATTGTACTATGCAGACCAAATGTATCTTAATATTTGCTGTCCATCACAAAGGTAAAAAAAACCCTGTTTTTAAACTGTAAACTTACGTTAACTAAACAAGGTCATTAGGATTCTGAAATAATTTCTGGCAAATGCATCCCCTTTCAACGCATATACACCCATATGAACATGCAAGTAGCTACTTAAATACACATACACAGATGAGAGCATATTCCAATGACTTTCTGATAATTAATGTCATTTTATATAAACAACAGCTGACTTGTGACTTTATTTGCAAATAAATACTATGTTCAGTTCACTATGATCTATGGGATCAAAAATCATGAGCATTTGGATATTAGCCAAAATGTTTGTGTTCACGACAAACTCAAGAATTTTAACAATTATTCTTCATTACAAAATTTTTTTACTGGAAATGAGCTTTTTGATATTTCTTGGTTTCAAGTGCTTCAGTCATTAAACCAGGCAGTTGAAAATATGCTGTTTCTTAATGGATTTACCACACAACAGAATAAAGCATAGCAACCAGTCAACTGAAACTGTTCGCAAACAAACCAATCTGAAAGTTATTCATCCAGTACCTATACATAGTGAATCCATTTGATTACAAGAGGGAAGATCAATTTGCGAATATATCACACACTTAAGAAGGTTCTGTATCTGTGTCATTGTAATAGTTAAACCAACTCTCATGGCAGAGAGTGGAGAGTTTAAATCCTCACCAAGCTAATTGACTATATTGCAGCAGGATGTTGATAAGTCTACTCCAATAGAACAAGATGCCACTTAGAAGCATAATTCCCACCATCAACATAAAAGTATGAAATATGATAGCTCTTCTGTCATTTGCATGAGAGATATTCATGGACAATGCTCTCAACATTTTTCAGCTGGTTCTGTTGGAGTGGCATAGCTACCATTTGTACTGAAATACTGACATGGCTCTTTTGCTAGAAATAAAGAGCAAGTCAAGAAAAAAAAAGGGCGGGGGAATTGTCCAAAAAAGAACTAAAAGTCATTTATCATAAGTGTTAAGAACCTATATCCTAGAGCTCACTGCTTCAATGTCATACCAAGGTAATTTGGAAAGAGTGAAAGAGCATGCCTTATGACAGTGGTCCAGAAAAAAGGGGTGGCAAAGAGAGAATAGAGGAATGAATTTTAATAGCTTCCAGGTCTTCCTACATATTAAAAAATGACCTAAGCAGCTACAATATTTTTAATGGTATGAACGAGGCAATCTTACCTAGACCTATGTGAGGAAGGTGTTCAAACAGCGTCCAGCTGTGGTCATCTATGTAATGATTCTTCAGTATTAACAAATGGCATACATCTCTGGCTGTTATATCACTTGGCACTTCCAAAGCTCTGCTAGTATCATCCTCACTGTATACTTTAATTACCTGTAAAATAAATGAGTATACACAGGAAAAGCTAAAGTGTCCATTCCTTTAGAACTGCACAGCATTGGTTCAATCTGCAGAAAGCTTCCATGTCCCCCTTTAGAGGCTAGATCTCCACAATCTTATGAGACAAAGATGGTGCTGTAAATTCAAGGACCCTAAAAATGTAGTTGTACAGAAAACTTAGTGAAACCAGGTCTGCATTTGTTGGAAGAAATTAGGCAAAGGGAGGTGAATTAATCTGAGATGTAAACAATTCTGTAGGGAACATAAAGGATAGATGCCACAAGACTCTTAAAAATTTTGAAAAGCATGAATCAGGCAATAAAGGATTGAGGCACAAAGAACAGAAGTAGAATTAAAAAACAAACCTGAATGAAAGTGCTACATGCAAAAGATTGCCATGGTCTATGAGAAACTAACAGGTAGTTCAAAATATTGTGAGAGAGAACATAACACAAGGGAACAGATTTAATTATTTTCTATCCTTACGCCTTCTAAGTTTCTTCCTATTTTATATATTTTACAGATTTGTGCATCCGTCTGTCTGTGACTCCATGTTTAAGAACTCCTTCACCAAATTTGGTATGCAGCTTTCTCTTACCCTAACTTAAAGGAAGACCAGGGTTCCATTGTTCCAGAAAAAACAGGAAGTGCTGGGAATGTGACTGTTTTCCATAACCTGGAAAGAGAGGGGCACAGAGAGGAGGGATGCGATACTGAGACTGACTGCTGGGGGCAGTGATCCTGCAGGAGAGAGCTATATTCAGAGTAAGGCAGCTGCACCACAAAAAAAGAGTGGCCAACAGGGCTGGGGCTCTGCCATTTTGCCAGCCACCAGACGGGAGAAGTATCACCCTGCAGGCCATGGGAGGGGATGCTGCAGGCCAGGAGCAGCCTCCAGAGGCTGGTCTCTCCATTTAGCCTGCAGGCCATGGTGAGAGAGGAAAGCTGCTGCAGTCCATGGCAGGGGAGAAGTGGAGCTGCAGGCCATGAGAGGGAGGAGATGCTGCAGGCTAGAGGCAGCCCCCAGAGCTTGGTTCCCCCCTCCAAACAGGCTACAGGCCATGAAGGGGGCCCCCGCTGGAGGTGGCTTCTGGGGTCCTTCCCCTGCACCTCTCCCCACTGGCAGTCTTCAGACTACAGAGAGTTCCCAGAATCCTGGATGCTTGGCAGAAGCCACTGCCACCAAAGCAAGTCTCCCCCCTGAGCAAGTCCTAAGCTCCCCACTCTCTGCCATGAGCCCCACACACACTGAACCCTGAGCCCTCCACTCCCTGTCGTCACCCCCACATGTCCATCCCCTATCCTGAGCTCCCCCATTCCTGCCTTAACTCCAGCACCTCCACCACACCAAACCCTGTACCCTCAGCTCCCACGCCTTACCCTCATTCCAGCTCCCTCTACCCCATCCTCACTCCAGCTTCCCACCCCCTTTTTATTTTGGCAGAAGATACATAAACTGCAAATATTGTCTGCCAACAACGTCTACCCATTATTTGAATCACTTTCCTACTTTTATTAATACAAATTTATTTTTCCTTCATCTTTGAAAAATACAATAATTTAACTAAAGCATGTACACTTTCTTCACTCCCCCACCCCAAACCCTAGTACTTCACTTAAAGACCTGAGCAATTCCAGGTACATCTGTTAGTATTCTTTATATAAAAATGTTATTTTCTGGTGATCTTCAGCAAGCAAGAGTTGTTGACTTGAACATTTCAGTAAAGATCCACTCTTCTCAAAAAAAAGGGGGGGGGAATGTTTAAGTGCAATATAACTTTTTGGAAAAGAAGTGAAGGTTTGAGTTGAAATTTCTCATGCTTGCATCCAGCCAAAAGATGAAGCTCAGATGCATACAGCAGTCAAGTTACATGTGATTTATTCAATTTCACTGAAAGATTAAGCTAGAGCCAATCAAATGGAAGTGATTAAACTTGCTATTGCCTTATTTTCTGAGTGCTGTGCACCTACTCCTCCAATTAAAGTCAACATGGAGTTGCTTGTGATCAGGAAACTTTTTAATTTCTCAACTTGTTTGCAATTATAATGGTAACTTAAAATGGAATTAATTCTGGACAGAAGTTTGCATTTGCCTTATTTTTTCCATTTTTTTAAAGAGAGATAACAAAAATAAACAATGAAAAAATATAGAAGACACCTGGCAACAGCATGGATTCTCAACTTCATTGTGGTTTTAGAATCTTAACATTATCACTGAAATAACATAACTATTTTGAGTTTAATTTTAAAATGATGGTCATATCAACATATGAGGTAAGTGCATGAGAAATATGCATATTAAAACAGTTTTCTACATCTTCTGAAGTCCAGTAAAATGGCATAAATCTGAAATTGAGACCTTTGTTTTTATCAAGTTGTGTTTTATTTGTTCTGGGCAAAGTATTTAAATAATTTGTAGATCATGTCATTAATATCTTGCACAAACACAGAGTTTCTTCCCTAGTGCATATATTTTCTAGTAGCCTGAGACAACACTAAACTAGATAAATTGATGTCTCACTTCCCTGGGAAGTCCATGACATAGTGAGAGCCCTCAGCATTTTCAAGTTGTTTGTGGTATTCATTTTTAAAAATTCTTTACTACATTTTTCCCCCACTGTATCTAGGTTCCCTTTTATCATAGTGTGCATAACTCATCTGGTCCTCTGAGATTTATACGGTCCTCTGAGATTTATACACCAAGTTATCATGGCTTAATACACTCTTATTCTGTCATTTAAATGAGCTACAGATATCTTACCTGCTTTTAAAACTTTCCTTCATGAAGCAATCCTGCATCCCTTAAATATTTGCTTCAACCTTCTCTGAATTTCATCTCAATCAGTGAAAAGCGTATTGTGAAGCACCTCATCTACACATCAGCAGTAGTGCACTGAAGGTCAACTCTTCTCCGGAACTCTGCTCCACCATCTGACCCTTAGCTACACAGCTGGCAGGATATCCCAGCCCTAATTCATGCAGCCAGTGCCTTAAAAAGGGACAACATAGCCTGGGCAAATGTTGCTATTGCCACAGCAGAGAGACAGCTAATCTAAATGGAGCCTGAATGCAAGGTCACTATGAGTCTGCATGGCAGGCACAAATTGTCATTTAATAATACAATGGAAAAGAGGTGCCTCAACATAAGGGAATGGCTCCTGAGGGGCAGCAGAGATTGTTTGTTAGCAATGGAGTTAGTTCCATAAAGCATCTTCAATTTGCATCATACTCTCATTAACTGTTTTTTTTAAAATGGCACCCAGCTGTTCTCTCCATGTAGACGTTGGAAGAGATCTACACATTGAAATGATGGCTGCCAAAATTGGACAAGAGATTGGAACAATCTAGCAAAGAAGACACACACACACACACACACACACACACAAACACACAGACCCCCAAGCCAAAGAAAGCCAATCACCCCCTACTAGCGGGTAGGATACATGTTATCTTGAAAAATGTAGCAAAACTGTTCCATTGAGTTCTGTTACTTCAAATTATTTAAATTCGGCTGGGAGACAACTAACTGCTTGTGGCCTAAGAATTTCTCTCTGAACTTTAGTTACAGTTTGATGAAGCAAGTGTGACAGGGTAAGTCTCATCAAATTAGAGTGACCTTTTGTTTCCTTATAATTAGGGGAGGGAAAGTACCATCTGCATTGTCTGAGTATGTGCATTTGAGACAAGTCCAGGGCACACTCCTTAGGAATGTACTTGTTTCAAATGTCTCCAAGATTAGAGCCAGCTGAAAGAGGTCATGTGGAGATTCCTCCCTTCCTCAAAATAAAGAGCTATACAGTTCTTTCTTGCCAGATCCAGGGAGAAAAGAAATGCTCACTAGTAGTAAAATGAGGATAAAGTCATGACTAAGAATGTGACTACACTGACCTCCCCGATCTACAACCTACAAGAATGCCTACAAGGCATTCTCTATCCATTTCCTTTCTCTTGAAACCTACCAAGACTAGAAACAAAAAGATAAGGAAAATAAAGGCAGCTTCCACCTTCCTTTACTCATTTAAAGCACCTGGCAAGTAAATTTGGGCCTCAGACCCTGGTACTAATCTACTTAACTGGCTGGTCCCCAGCTTAACTGGTTGGAAGAATCCCAAGCATAGTTACAAGCTGGGGACCAACTCAGCTGAGGGAGAGGCTGAGGGAGTTGGGTCTGTTTAGTCTGCAGAAGCGAAGAGTGAAGGGGGATTTGATAGCAGCCTTCAACTTCCTGAAGGGAGGTTCCAAAGAGGATGGAGAGAGGCTGTGACAGATGGCAGAACAAGGAGCAATGGTCTCAAGTTGTGGTGGGAGACGTCCAGGTTGGATATTAGGAAAAACTATTTCACTAGGAGGGTAGTGAAGCACTGGAATGGGTTACCTAGGGAAGTAGTGGAGTCTCCATCCCTAGAGGTGTTTAAGTCTCGGCTTGACAAAGCCTTGGCCGGGTTGATTTCGTTGGGATTGGTCCTGCCTAGAGCAGGGGGCTGGACTTGATGACCTTCTGGGGTCTCTTCCAGCTCTATGGTTCTATGATTCTACATGCAATGGAAAACTCATACCTTTATTTATAAAAGCAAATGACTTAGCTTATTGGCCAAAATGCAGGATTCCACCTGCCCATCATGTACAGTCTCCTTAACTAGGTAGGTTCCCTGGGTGTAGTGGAATGTTGGTTTAGGGAGTTTAAAGAACCTTCCCAGGATTTTCTCTAAGTTTTTCAATCAACCAGTTCAATTTTTCAGCTTCTATCATTAACCCACAAAAGAAGCAGGTGTATAAAGAAAAGATTATCACAACTCACAGACATTACATTATGCAGTCATGTAAAAGGAAAGGAAGAAATGATCATGACAGATTTCTCCATATACATTCTAAGTTAATTAAGTATTTGTATTACCTTAGAGCACCAATATGGCCTCATTTACCCCAGTATCTGAGCTTATCAGACGCATGTATGAATTTGTGCTCCTAGCACTCATGTGTGATGGGGAATTATCACCATTTAGCAAGACAGTAATGTTACATCTATACTACGAGCTTTGCCAGAAGCGTTTGTGTCAAAAAAGTATAAGGATCTTGCACAAAAAGGGGGTTTGGAGCAAAAAGGAAATGTCCACAATGCTTGTTTTTGCGTAAAAACGGATCAGAAGAGATGATGAAAATGAAGCGTGAGAAAATGCTAATCCATGCTTCATTTGCATTGCCTCTTCTGGCAAAACTCATAGTGTAGATGTAGCCTAAGTGACCTGTGCAAAGTCATACAGCAAGTCTTTGCTAGAGCAGTCTCTTGGGTCCTAGGCTATTGCCCTAGGCACTGGACCATCCATCTTTTTGCTTTAGAATATCCCTGGGAAGGAAACTTCTCTGTTTCAGCCAAGGATGAGACCATTTCCACATAGCACTAGAACAAACAGAGTTCCAGAATCAAATCAAGGAAACAAACCAAGGCCAAACAGGGAAAAATTCAGGAACAAGCACAATTAAATGGCTACCTAAGGCATAGCTGTTCGTACCTTGAAGTAACTTAAGTCCATATAAACAAATATACAGGAGCATGCATAAATTTCTAAGGGTATGTCTACACTACAAAGTTAATTCGAACTAACAGCTGTTAGTTCGAATTAGCTTTAATAGTGGCTATACATGCAAACCTCTATTTCGAATTTAATTCGAAATAGCGGAGCGCTTAATTCGAACTTGGTAAACCTCCTTCTATGAGAAGTAACACCTAATTCAAATTAAGTAGTTCGAATTAAATGCTGTGTAGCCACTTAGTTCCAACTAGCTGGAGGCTAGCCCTTCCCAGGTTCCCCTGGTGGCCACTCTGGGCCAAACCAGGAAAACTCCTCTCCCCTCCCCCAGCCCCAGGGCCCTTAAAGGGGTAGACTATGGCCAGATGGCACTTGCCAGAGCCAGCCCTGCCAGCAGTCTCTGCCCCTGACCCAGTGGCCCTAGGAGGAGCCAGGCAGCCAGTGACAGCCAGCCATCCCTCACCCAGTCCCACAGCACCCAGGAGCCAGCCAGGGGCAGTAGACAGCGCATGCCCTCCTGGACTAGTGCGGAGGTCATGGACCTCATTGAGGTTTGGGGGCAGGCCCCCAACGTCCATGATCTCTGCACTTGGAGGAGAAACGTGGCCGTCTATGGCCACATAGCGGCCACCATGGCCCAAAAGGGACACAGGCGCACCCAGGAGCAGGTGCACATGAAAGTCAAAGAGCTGCAGCAGGCATTCACCAGGGCCACCAGGGGCAGCGCCGCAGCAGGGGCTGCCACCTGCCCCTACTTCCCCACCCTCAAACAACTCCTGGGGAGCAGGGCGGTCCACGCCAGCCCAGGAGGCAGCGAGCCGGGTCCAGAGGGTCCTGACCCAGGTGCACCGGAGGGGCCATCGCCAGCTGTTCCGGCACTGGAGTCTGCAGGGTCGGCCAGGGAGGCCATACCGGCTAAGTGCCAGCACTGTCCTGTGCCTGGGGGGGAGGCGAGGAGGGAGACCAGGGACTGCGAATGTGGGCCATACCTCCCATGGATCATGCAGCTACCTGTGCACATGCAAGCACATGCCATGCCACCCTTGGGCAGGTGGCTCCAGCTGCGTGACACTCAGGGGCCATGGCCCAATAGGCACATGCATGTGTGAAGAGACCTGACACGCTCCCGACCCCGGGGCGGGACCCAGCAGAATGCTCTCACGCCCCCTCTTCACAGAGGCAGGGGACATCTCCCCCCCCCACCTCGGCCACACTATACACGGCACAGGGGCATGGGTGCGGACTTGGGGCAGCTCCCAGTCCCGGGGAGAGCCAGACATCCTGACGATGGCCTCTGTGCAAACACAGCAGCTCTGGCAGTGCAGAGCATGGTCGCCTTCACGATGCAGGGTGGGAGCTGGGCATCATTCACTGTGTCCCCAGGGAGAACTGACCACTTCTCTTCTTTCTCTACAGCTGTACAAGCTTCTGGTACAGGGTGCACCACCCTGCCTGGAACATGCTCCCACACCCACGGCCTGCTCCAGACCACCACCATGCAGCAGGAGTACTGGGACCAGCACCTGGGGGCCCTGCGAGCCCTGCACTGCACCGTCCAGACCTGGATGCTGGAAGACCTGCAGCTCCGCCAGGAGCAGCTTGTGGAGGACAGAGCAAGGAACTGTCACCTGCAGACCCTCCTGCAAAGCATGGTGCCCTGTGCCAGTCCAGTCCTGCACCTGCTGCCCCCCCAACTACTGCCCCTCTTCCCATTCCTGCCCCCCTTCCCACCTCTTCCTCCTCAACCTCTACACCCTCCCCCTCAATGTCCACACCCCCCACCTCAACCTCCGCATCCTCCTCCCCATCCTCCCGGGGACACCGAGGCCCCCTCCCTTGCCATGCTGGGAGGTGGTTGGCCCGGCGAGACCCCCAACTCTAAGTGCTGAGCTTCCCCTCCCCTTCTTCCCCTTGTTTCCCCCTTCCAGCTCCCTCCTCCCAGTTTTCCCCTTCCCCTCTCCCGCCTACTCCCCCCCATCTCCCCATAGTTTCATTCCCCCTCCCCAGTTGGGTTTATTGAACACAGTTAATATTTTTGACACTACGTGTCTTTTATTTGACACCAGGAAGGCGGGGGCTAGGGCTAGGGTTAGGGTAAGTGGAAGGACGTGAGGCAGGAATGGGGCTCGAGCCCCCAGTAGGGAGGACTGGTGTGGCTTTGAGGGCTCCTCTGGGTGAACACTCTCCCGCAGGGCCTCCTGGATCCTGACAGCCCCCCGATGGACCTCATAGATGGCAGCCTGCAGCAAGTGCAGCCGGGATGATGGCAATGACCCCACGAGATGCCCAGGGATAGGTGTGCCCAGGGATAGGTCTGGTTCCATGTTGCAGAGTGCTGTGCCCTCACTCGGGACATCAAGCAGAGCACTCCAAGACAAGAATGCTTTGCTGTCCCTCAGCAAGGTGGACCAGCAAGCAGAGAAACCTGAAAACTGTCTGTCTGAGATGGGGGGGGGGGGGTCGGGTCCTTTTAAGCACAGACCTCGACTAGCCTAAGGCAGCAGCCCCACACACTAAGTCCGACCCTGATGCCCTTTTGGCACTGGTTCCGGGCAGCCTTACCTTCGATTAGGGTCCACTCAATGTGGACATGCTATTTCAAATTAGAAAAATGCTATTTTGAATTAATTTTTGTGTCTAGATGCATTATTTTGAATTAGCTTAATTCGAATTAACTAATTCAAATTAAGTTAATTTGAAATAGCACTGTAGTGTAGACATACCCAAACTAGGTTGTTTTGAAAGACTCAGTTGAACATTCAGATCACCTCTAAAAGTGAAGGAGCAACTACATAAATGGAGTTGGCAGATGGAAAGAAATAGGACTAAAGATGTGTCAGGTAAGAAATAACATAAGACCACCAAAAAAAGCTGGTCTTTTACAAACCAAGTAGTGGCTGCAGTATTATGCAAACGTGAGCAGCAAATGTTATGTTCAGTACCATTCATGTAGCTCTTCACTTAAAACTGATTCCTTCTGGCAGTTAGAAGTGTAGAGTCAAATAAAATGCCTTCATATTACTGCATACATCTGAAATTACTATAAACAAGAAGCAGCAAAACTACTTAAGCAGCACCCACATACAGGAAATGCTTATGTTTTCCCTCCTTCCCCCCAAAAAAACAGTCACCCATGAAAATGAGGGAAGAAAAGGAGTTCCAAAATGAAGCTAACACTACATACTTCTCACTTTTGTCTTCTGTGGTCAGTGAAGTTAAGGGCAGAAGATTATCAGCCATATCTCTGAATTCCACATCCTCATTTGTGTCAAGTGTCACCAGTATTTAACGGTCTAATGTTTTCTTTGCAGAGAACGCAATAGAATTCTGTGTTCTTATTATATAAAGTAAATGACACATTCAAGGCTGGATTAAATCATTTGGGGTTCGATGAACACACTGTAGGAATTGGGGATATCCTCCCTTTCGAGCCCCGAGGGGACAGGATACTTGAGGAAAGGGGTGTGAGCCAAGCCCCAAGGACTGAGGGAGAGCAAGAATGCTCTGTACTCACCCTGCAACTGCTCCTGCTATTACCGGTTATCCTGCTAATAAAAGGAGCAGAATATGTTCTTTTTTGGGCAGCAATTTTATATGGGAAAACTAGGCTAAACTATAACAGAGGTTTCAAGGTAAAAATGCAAACAATCCTGGAGCTCATTAGAGAAGGAACACAGGCAGACTAGGAGAACAAAGCTGTCTGAGGAATATTTACATTCCAGCTTTAAATTAAAAGTTGGAGAGCTTCTCTACTCTTTATAGTATTATTCCCCGATAGTCGCCTACATTGCCCAGGCAGATTTGTCCATTGACCTGGAACAAAATACATGCCATATCTCCCATTGGTTGTTATTTCTACTGTGGTCAATCCTAAAAGACCTTTAGAAATAATGAAGTATCTCAAACATGGAGAGAAACTGCCTCAGAGATATATCAATCTAAGTTGAAAAAAGACAGGTTAACATAAGAATGGGGGTAAAAGGAGAGAACGGGGGTGACAGGGAGAATGCAGTTACTATCTTATGATTACAGAAGAATTCCATGACTAAAGGACAACAAGTACAACAATATCTGTGGCAGTAGACAAATAGGTATTCAAGGCTGGGAAATGGGGATGATGTTATAAGTCACAAAAGTGGATATGTATCAAATGGCAGAGTTATGAAAGGCCTTGAAAGCAAGGGCAAGAAGTTTATGAAATGAAGAAGGAAAAAGCCAGTCTAAGATTTCAAAAAAAATTATCTAGTTCAGTGGCTGGCAATAACCAGCACATGGGCTGAACGCAGCTCACCAGAGTTAGCCCCGGCAGGATGCCGGTGCTTTATTTATCTGTGCCTCCACAGGTACAGCTCCCGTTGGCCACAAATCTCCATTACCAGGCAATGGGAGCTGCTGGAAGTGGCGCAGACTGGGACACCGTTTCCTGCAGCTCCCATTGCCTGGTAATGGCGATCCGTGGCCAATGGTAACTTCAATCTGCCATACCTGCAAAGATGTAGGTAAATAATAATAAACTAATCCCAGCAAGCCACATCCATCTTTTGCCTACTGCTAATCTAGTGTATATAATGTGAGGGGACAAAGTAGTCAGATAAGAGATGGTTTACAGTGTCAACACTTGAAATGAGGTTCTGAATGACAGATTTTGCAATATCAAAAGTAAAAAGGATTGGATTTCAGGGATTTTCTAGAGGAAGCAGAAAGGTTTGGACATAGCATGACTGTGCACAACAAGGGAGAAGGAGGAGTCAAAGAAGACATCCATGTTACGAAAGGATATTAGTCTTGTTAATGGCATATGATTTAGTACATTGTGCTGAATTCTTCTGGACAAATTAGTGTGTGTATACGCTCAAATACATCAATAAGTAACTGGATATTCATATATATCAGAATAATTCCAAAGATGCATATAAAATTTCAGTCATAAGTATGGGAAATACTTTGGGTTTTTTATGCTAAAACTAATCAATTCTTTGTGCTCTAAATAAGCTACATTTATTCTTTTATACACAGCTATGCAAAATCATGTCTACTAAGTAAGAGATTTACTCTTAGCAGAAATAACTACTCAAAGTCTCCTGATAACCTTCAGACTGTTATCTAGCCTTGAAGTGTAAGTTCCAACTTACTGGAAGCCTAATTTTTTTTCCAAAGGAGATGAGATTAAAATAATAGGGCTAGGAAATGGCCAAGCACTCTTCCAAACTGATGAGAAAGCAATTTTCTTCCAACAGATTTCTGCCAAAAAGACAAGAGTATGAGCAGAGAAAAACACTAAACACAGCCAATTCCCTTGGTTACTATATGAAGAATGTTAGATGTTCAAAGAAGTCAAGAAGAAACTGAATAAGTCTATGAGATGTTTTCCAAGAACTGAAAAGGGAGAGGGGGTGGAGTGCAATATTAACTGTGCCACTAAAGCATGTCAAACTACACCTTATAATAAATGATGAAAGTATGTGTTACCTGCTCAGATTTAGACCTAGGGAAAATTACACATTTACAACCTCTCTCTCTCTCTCTCTCACACACACACACACACACACACACACACACACACACACTTCAGACGAGCTGAGCAACATTTTGTCATACAATTCACATTAGATCACTGTGAATTCTGTGACTAAAATCATCTGCAAAAGCCACAGCAAGTGTAGAGACTAGAGTGTCAGTGAGACACTATCATACTGCACTGAACCAAATACACAGTATTTTAATCACATGATCAATATATTTAGCATGTGCATGTTAGAAAAAGCAAAAGGCTGGAAAGGGCTTTTTGGGGTTTCTTTGTTTTTACAAAGATGGTAAAAACCAACATGCTGACCTTTCCTGCTAGGTTTTGTTTTTAAATTATTCCTTTGAAATGGCTAACAAATTAAAATAACACATCTTACTGCATATTTGTTTACAAATATACATATTTGAACATTCAATGGAAAACCTAAAAAGTTCATTTAAGATTCAGAAACCTGTAATCGTTAAAGGATCTTCAGACCTGAGAAAATGAATAAGAGGAACTTAAAATTCAATCACAGCTGTCTTTAAGGTAAAATCAGCCTTTTGGCTGTATCTGCTCAACCTCAAAGCCAGGATTTACAGTATGCTGGGGAGACAAATATAGCAGCAGATTCACAACAATCTAAATGCCTAATATTCAAAGAGATTCACTTGGAATATATGTCCAAACTCACAGTCCTGTTAAAAAGGCATGGGGGGAGGGAATGTGGTTATTTGTATGATAATAGCAGACAGTGACCTCAATTGAGGCTGAGGTTCCACTATGTTAACTGCTGTACACATCAAATAGAAGACAGACACTGCCCAGAAAAGCTGACAATCTAAGTTAGACACACACAGAGCAGAAGAGAAAACAAAATACATCAAATGGTGAAGTGATTTACCAAAAGTTGCATATAAAGTGGGCAGTACAGCCAAGAACAGAAGCCAGGTCTCCGGACTTCCATAGCCGTGCCTTGCCTAGCAGACAGTGCCACTTATTTAGTTTCATGTAAGCAAACATTTTTATTTCCCCCATTTTATTACAGAGCAGCTGAGGACAACAGACATGGCTGCTCTTTGACATTGACTGCCTTCCGCAGCATAGGGCTAATAAGATCCCAAAAATTCAAATTCAAGTTTTTAGCTATGTGTGTATTACTCTCCTTCTCCCATACAATGTCTGTCTTACATAAATCAATTATAAAACCCTACACTATGCTTGCACAGGACCTAACAACCTGTCCCATTCTTGTTTGGCCCTTAAACAACATTGATAAAATCATAGAGCTGGAAGAGACCTCAGAAGGTCATCAAGTCCAGCCCCCTGACCAAGGCAGGACCTATCCCAAATAAATCAACCCAGCCAGGGCTTTGTCAAGCTGAGACTTTAAACTTCTAGGGAGAGATTCCACCACCTCCTTAGGTAACCCATTCCAGTGCTTCACCACCCTCGTAGTGAAATAGTTTTTCCTAATATTCAACCTAGACCTCCCACATTGTAACTTGAGACCATTGCTCTTTGTTTTGCCATCCGTAACTACTGTGAACAACCATCTCCATCTTTGGAACCTCCCTTCAGGAAGTTGAAGGCTGCTATCAAATCCCCCCTCACTCTTCGCTTCTGCAGACTAAACAGACCCAACTCCCTCAGCCTCTCCTCATAAGTCATATGCTCCAGCCCCCTAATCATTTTGGTTGCCCTCCGCTGGACCCTCTCCAATGCTTCCACATCCTTTTTGTAGTGGGGGACCCAGAACTGGACACAATACTCCAGATGTGACCTCACCAGAGCCGAATAAAGGGGAATAACATCTTCTCTAGATCTGCTAGAAATGTGCCTCCTAATGCACTCTAATATGCCATTAGCCTTCTTGGCTTCAAAGGCACACTGTTGACTCATGTCCAGCTTCTCATCCACTGTAATCTCCAGGTCCTTTTCTGCAGAACTGCTACTTAGCCATTCAGTCCCCAGCCTGTAACAATGCTCGGGATTCTTCCGTCCCAAGTGCAGGACTCTACCCTGGTGCTCACTGACCCACTCTGGACCCTATCCCTGCCTTCCAGCACATCTACCTCTCCCCCTAGATTAGTGTCATCTGCGACTTGCTGAGGGTGTAATCCATCCCCTCATCCAGGTCATTAATAAAGATTATGAACAAAACCGGACCAAGAAAAGATCCTTGGGGCACTCCTCTAGAAACTGACCGCCAACCTGACATCGAGCCATTGATCACTACCCATTGGGCCCAACAGTCTAGATCACTTTCTATCCATCTTACAATCCATTTATCCAATGCATATTCCCTTAACTTGCTGGCAAGAATATTGTGGGAGACCATATCAAAAGCTTTGCTAAAGTCAAGGTATATCACATCCACTGACTTCCCCATATCTACAGAGCCAGTTACCTCATCATAGAATCTAATCAGATTGGTCAGGCACGACTTGCCCTTCATAAATCCATGTTGACATGTTGGCCTGGGGGAGGGTGCAAGAGCAGGCTGGAGGCAAGCGGTCTTGGTGGAAGGGGTGAGGGTGTGAGGCCTTGGCTTGGGGGAGGAGGTATGAGTGAATGGGTTGGTGGGTACAGGGTCTCAGCAGAGGGTGTGTGTGTGAGGGTGCAGGGTCTCAGTGGAGGAGGTGTGTGAGGGGGCTGGGGGTGCAAGGTCTCAGTTTGGGGGATATGAGTGAGTGGACTGAGGGTGCGGGGTCTCAGCTGAGGGAGTTTGTGAGGGGGCTGGATGTACAGGGAGGGGCGAGGCCATCTGGCTCCTGACTCCCCGGAGCACCGGGAAGAGGGGAGGCCATACAGAGAATTGCAGGGTCAGGTGGGCGAACGGTGGATGAAGGTCTGCAGCCTGAGCTGTGTCCTCACCGTGTGAGCCCTGCTCAGCCATTTTGGGTTGCAGCGTGCCCTTTCTGATCACCCTCTTATTGCTAACATGCCTGTAGAAACTTTTCTTGTTATCCTTCACATCCCTTGCTAGCTCCAATTCCAATTACACTTTTGCCTTCCTGATAATTCCCCTGCATGCTCGAGCAATATATTTATACTCCTCCCTAGTCATCTGTCCAATTTTCCACTTCTTGTAAGCTTTCTTTGTGTGTTTAAGATCACCAAGGATGTCCCCGGTAATCTAATCCAGTCGCCTAACATATTTGCTTTTCTTGCTGAGCATCGGGATGGTTTCTTCCTGTGCCTTCAATAAGGCTTTCTTCCTTTAAGATACTGCCAGCTCTCCTGGACCCCTTTCCCCTTCATGTAAGCATCACAGAGAATCCTGTCCATCAGATCTCTGAGGGAGTCAAAGTCTGTTTTTCTGAAGTCCAGGGTGTGTATTTTGCTACTCTCCTTTATTGCTTTGGTCAGAATACTGAAATCTACCATCTCATGATCACTGTTTCCCAGGTTGTCACTCACCTCTACTTCCCCTACTAGTTCTTCCCAGGTTGTCACTCACCTCTACTTCCCCTACTAGTTCCTCCCTGTTTGTGAGCAGCAGGTCAAGCTGCGCATGGCCCCTGGTCGGTTCCTTCAGCACTTGTACCAAGAAGTTATCCCCAACATTCTCCAAAAATTTCCTGGATTGTCTGTGTACTGCTGTATTGGTCTCCCAACAGATGTCAGGGTGATTAATCATTAATAATGATTTTCATCCTTCATTTTGGGTATGTCTAACCTACAGCTGGGAACATACTTCTCAGCTAAGGAAGAAAAGAACATGCTATCTCTGCTTGAGACAGTCCTCTATTAATAATGATGTAGCCAGGGATAGCAAAGGCTCCCTTTTCCAGTTGCAATTCTCTTAGAATATCAGAATTCCTAGCAGCATTAGCTGTAAAAAGAGCTACAAAGTCACTTTATCAGAAATCTAATACTGCTATTGAACAGTTCTGATTTTAATCCATGCGAGCCATCTCCCCATATATGCCTACAGGAAGTTATGGAAAGGCACACTCAGATAAGACCCTCCTCTACATAGGAGTAGGTTTAGCAGTATTTCAATAACCAGAGCAGTAAAGCTAAGCACTTCATTAAATAGATATTACAATAGCTCTATAGCCAGAACGGATGTGTTCTTTGGGCTGCAGTAACACTTCACACTTTTATGACTAAATGCTAGAAGACAATATTTCAGAGCAGAAAAAAGAATCATACTAAAGTTCATTCCATCCTGTATAGAATTACCTCATTTCCTGCCTTCAGTGTCAGTGGTTGCAATATTCTTAAGCTACTTTTGCTGTAGATTTCTAGGTTACGTTCCCCAGATTCAGCAGAAGACAGACCTGAATATAGGTAGAGCCCGCAACAAATTCATTCATTCTGGAAATATTCCAGAGCCTGAATTTAGTGAGCTTCAAGAAGCAGAACAAGACTTCCCTGTTCTGTCAGGCCTTTAGCCAAGCAATGGGATTGCCTTAGGCAAAGCATTTCAGTTTGAGTCTAGAGAGGCACTCAGATGTAGATACAAAGGGTGATGTTTATCCATCTTTAACTCCATATTTTCAATTGTCTTTATTGGTAGGAAGACAAAATATTCAAAGGAAAAAAAAACACTGCTTCCAGAGGCATCCACTTACAGACACCAATGATATGTCAATTTGAGTGTTATGTAAAAGTTACTAGATAAATGCACTAACATTTCACCTCTAGGGCCCTTAACTAATTGAAAACTGGCTTTGAGCCTAACAGATAAATTTGTTCATCACCCTGAATAATATTTAGCTTAACTAGGAATTTTTTTTTCCTGAGAATTGTTTCAGGACTAAAGTATGATGGCAGTTGAAGGCCAAAAGGTAAATGCACTGGAAGTGTGTGGGGAGGGGGACTTTGAAATTGCTTTCTTACATCTCTGACTTTAACCAATTTAACCCTAAAAATCACTGTGCAAAATATAGTCATGCATCATGCTATATACATGCTCAAGGGGGATATACACAATGATTTATGGAAGCAGACTCTAGCTAGCATGAAACAACAGAATGCTTTTATCATGCTTTCTTCCTAATTCTATGTAATGATAGCATCTATGCTTACCAACTACTAATCCTGAGGATACATCAGTATTTATTTTTAATTACTAACATTTTCAGACAAAAATAAATATTTTAATACAGGTTGACGTTTAGTTAGATTCCTTAAAAACAGTTTATAAAAGAGTAAAAAGTTACCAAGACCAGAAAGAGAGAGAAAACAATATTAATTCTGAGAGTTTGACCCTGGGGCCAAAAATGTACAGACCTGATTTGAACAATGCTTAATATTTATATTTGCCTCATATTCAATAAATCACCTTTCTGGATGACTTTTAAAGATCCTTTTGGAGAAGGAGTCAGACCCTTAGAATAACATCCATAGCAAGCAGTATCCATGTATGGTCAGTAGAAAGGGAATTGCATGAATTGTGGAAGTACATTCTAGCTTGTACTGCATTTTATTCTTATGAGACGTAGTTGAGTGGTAATGGTATGAATAACATTTGTCTATATTAGGATACAACAGATACATATTTGGAGTATGTATTTCTTTCAACTTTTCAAAAAGAAAATGAAGATGAGAAATGCACCTATCAGAAATATTGGCAGATTAGCCAAATATCGGCTCAGAAAAGCAACTAATTTTTTTTCCTCATGGAAAAATGCCACAGCAATTTTTTGTATAATTGGTAAAACCTACACTTTTGCCTACAGTATGAGATACATATTAAGTCAAATTTTTATGGCGTAAGTGACCATCAATTGAGAATACTTTGAACTAAGGCTCAGATTTCATTTGAGAAGAATCAAGCTGGTATTTCTAAAATTCACACAATATATTCTTAATTAATATTGAATATCAATATAACATTTCTCACTTTACTTACTTTTTTCCCCATTTTAACATAGCATTACTCAATACTCAAAAATGGATAAAATGTATATTGACAGTTCAAAAGCATATTTTTGAAAGATAACAGTGGAGAGTGCTTTTTTAAATGTGCATTCATAGTTCTTAGGGAAAAACTGCTATTTCAAATAGCACATAACATAAGAAAGGCCTAGAGATGCTGGAGTTCAAGTCAATGAAAACTTTGCTGTTGGTTTTAATAACAGTACAATCAAGTCCTAAATGTTATACTGCGTGATGCAAAACAAAAAACAACAACAAAAGATCTGACCAAGTTTTTAAGTGTAACCCCCTCTTTCCTCCCAGAGTTACTCCGGAGCAAGTCACGCTCACCTGATGTTTTTAACATAAAAGGAGATCCTGAGTAGCCCAGTAGTGATGTTGTATAGTTGGGAATTTCCTATCGACCCCCTTGCTGTAGCACTTTGCTCCTAAAGGAATATACTATGAGGGTGCCTCCACCTAGCTGTCCCTATATGTACTTAATGGTATAGCTTGGGAGCCTCCAGGAATACAATTATTCCACTAATGATGTGGATCTAACTCGAAAACAACAATTACAAATAATATATATCTAATTGATTAAATTAGAATTAGCATACCTTTACTTAACAACTTAAAGAAACAGGTTTTAAAAGATTAAAAATGAGTAAAATCAATTAACAAAGTGCACAGAAATAAAGGAAACTTATCTAATTGGCATACACTCTGCCACAATGTATCCCACCCCAAATGCTTGCGCAGGCACGCTTGAAGGTCTGCAGCTGGAGTGGAGACAGCACTGTACAGGTTCTGTGCATGTCAGTCCAAGGTGGTCAGCCAGCTGCAAAATCTCTCTGCCACAGAGCAAGGAACACCAAATGCCAATACCTCTGGTTCACTGGGCAGATCTCTCTGGCTCTCTTTGGACCCAGAGTCAGGCTGTCTTCTCTGCTCTGTCCCAGGCAACACTCTGTTCCAAACAGCCACAGTTACTTCTATTCAAGTTTATGCGGGCCCTTCTCAGCCACAGGCATAGCCAGGATCTTTTCCCTCCAGGGACAATCACCAACAGCCCTTGAAGCAGCCTGCTAGATGCAAGCCCCAGTAGGCTCTCAGTAACAGGCTCTAGCCTCAACAACAGTTCCTGGCCTGGAAAAGGGTCCATACTAGCAGTATGACTCCTTTCTCCAAAATGAAGCTCACTAACCCTCCTTTTTCCCCGAGGTCTCATGAAAGCTATAGTCTCTAGGGCTAGACTGCAACACAAAGGATTCTCCCAGTAAAAGTCAGACGCTTCTGTAGTAAAGGGAGCCTTCGTAAGTTAAACAAGAATGATACTCACTCCATTAAACGTTTCCCCAAATGTTCCCTACACTAAAGCAATTTAAATTGCTGTAATAAAACTTATTAAAAGGTATTTCTGGAAGGAAATCTCTGAAAGGAGTTCCCCACAAATGCTTGAAAGTGGGGTCTGCTCTCTGCAGAATCCACCCTCCAAACTGGAGGATCTCCAGAATATTAGAACTATGCCCATGTAAATTTGCTGCACCCTTTCCCTCAACTAACCCTTCTCCCCAGCTTCCTAGTAACTCAAATCCAATGCATCAGTTTTTCCTGTCGATGGTAGCTCCCAGAAGCTTTAGATCTACACAGAAAGTATGCCACACAAGAGCACAACCTGTACCAAAAAGTTTAAATCTGGCATTGAATTATCTGTAATCAAGGACATACGGTTTGGAGTATAAAAGTTCTTTAGATCCCATAGGTAATGAATATCCAACTCTGGGTGCATAGTGGGCTTATAAAATATGCACATAGCTAACTTAGCTGGATGTTGAAAGACTTAGTGAAATTGTGCAGTGCTTGGGAAAAGGCTGCTTTGGCAAATTTGTCGCATTCACTGCCTATCTGTAAAGCATGTAAAGAACACCTAAACACTTCCTAAGGTTCATGGAAGAATGGGCTCTCTCAGGCATACCGTATAAAGTTTCAGAGGACTGGGCACTGGTGGTATCTAAGTAAATCACAAAATAAATTCCCAAATATGGAATTCATTATTCCTTCACTAGCACAGAGAAAATTCTGACAAAAAACTTTAAGGCTGCCAGTAAAATATATCTTTTTTTTAAATCAAGGAACTCCAAAGTTGCACATGTGCAGTAATAGCGTATTACTCTGTCTATAGTAGGCAAAGTGCATTAACACAAGTGCCCAATAAGCAAACAAAAATAGAGCAACTATGAAAGCTCATGGTACACAGACTACCTACGTTTACAACTGAATTATCTTTGATGCTGCCTCACTTCCTAAAATACACATAAGGATTATTGAAAATAAATGGATTATTGAAAATAAAATGAATACTAGGGTATTGATTAAATGGAACATTTAAACATTTTAGAAAATTAAGAAAATTCTCTGGCAAGTCAGTTAAGATATATTAGACTGTTAGAACACGGTATGTAGCGACTAGCAAACTATCTGATAAACCTAAGCTTATCCGGTAGTTGATTCACTACTCAACTAGTCGCTTCCCTCACCTTGCTGCCTCTGTATCAGAGGCACTAACGGGATGAGAGCAGGAGTCAGTGCAGAAAGAAGCAGGCTTAAAAGCCATTCCCAGCACAGCACTATCTCCATAGAGAACAGAGGAGGCATAGGCGCAGTTTATGCAAAACCTTAACTGTGGTATTTCCTGAATTTTGCATGCTCAATTGGGCAATCTTAGTATTCTCTATGTACATTTTTTGATAGATCACTTAAGTCAAAACTGGTTTTTTTTAAATACAAAGAGCTATAAAAGTTGTGTTCAAATTGTGTAGACACCACTGGGCCAAACAGGTCATCATAAACATTTCTATAGGGATGGCCTTGAAAGCTACTTAATACTATTATGGTGTTTCACTTGAATTCCATCTTTCGTAGCTGTGACATGTCTCAAAAGCAACAAAAGTCTCTATCAGGATTTTATTTACTTCAGGGAAATAGCACGTGGCAATCAAAACTACCTTTGAAAATTTACTTTAAATGATTTACATTTTTTAAAAATGAATACAGATTCTTGCATTTAATATAAATTAATACCACTATATTAGAAAAGCAGTACATCTCCCTCCCTCTCCTTGTTGCTTTTAAGTGTCTGTACAGCCACATTACGTAGGCTGGCCAGTTTATAACTCCAGTTATTATTCACAAGGTATAATATCAAAAGTTCCTTTTTAAGAGTTAAATCCTTACAGTAAGAACTAGAACAAATAAGTTTCGTTTTTAAAAACTATTTGAAACCATTTTCAAACTTAATGCTCACATTCAAGTTTTAACAAATTGAAATTTAACCAATAGAGTTAGTCACAGAGTGTAGGAACATAAAGACTGGTCCAGACTTCAGTGGGATTTGAACAAAGTCCTTAAAAACTCTGTAAGAATGCACATTTAAATGTTAATGAATGAAATTGTTATATTTAGGATTTTTCAGCCCTACTGAAAAAGATAAAATATTCTATACATACAACTTTTTATATAAGACACACTAGTATAGCCACAAAAACTATGATAGAGAAAAAGATGTGTGATAAGTAGTCTAATGAAGCCTTAAATCCACTAGATGAAATAAAGACATTTAGCTATTTTCTGAAAATATTACAGGATTTAAAAAAAAAATCATGTATACTTTTATATAGCTACATTAAAGTATTCAAAGCACTGTTTGCTTCAACCATGCAACCACTTATCCCACACACACTACAGTAAGTGTTACAAAATTACATAAATGCCCTACCCTTTTTTGCAGAACTATTGGAGTGATTGCTGGCAAGGTTACCCTTCTTGCATACAAGCTCATGTCTGCTCTTCACAGAATTAGAGTAACAGCCTCCGTTCAGGTCATACATGAAATAAAGTCAGTCTCTGGCAATATTCCTTGAAGCCTCAGTTCTCAGAACCCAATACCTTAAAGTCAGTGTAAAGAAAGAAAACAAACAAACAAAAAAGCAGGGTGACATTTATTACATTCTTATGGGAATCCAACCCTACTGAAAGCCAATTAAGGAGGACTCTGGGACAGGACTAACTAGCAACCAACCAATCACAGGACTTGCAAACTCCTCCTTTGTCCTTGAAAATACATTCTGGTATTTTTGTTTATGATATTTAAAGAACCAGATTAACAAGTATTTAGATCACCCAGGAACTTCTACCCCATACTTCCATCTCCCCCCCTCTTCCCAGAAAGAACAACTGAATGCCTTCTTTGCCGTTCAGAAAGAAAATTGTGCCTTGTTTTGTTTTCTTTTTTAAAATTTAACACATGCATATTTAGATTACAGTTAAAATATGCTGGTCTTAAAATGTTTTAAATTAAAGCCAATTATGCAATAGATACAGTTAGAACTATGAGATTAAAGTATGTTTTTAAACATAAGCTGCTTTTGATCAAGTATGAAGTATCTCAAATGTTGCTCACTCTAGATTAACAAGGTAAACAATCCACAACGGCTCAAGTCAAGAGTTCATAACATTTCAAGCTATTGCAGTCTTTTTTAAAAACCAGTGAGTAAATTATTTAGTGCATGTCCGAGTACTGTACATATCCTTGAAATGTTCAGAGCTGAATTGGCAAATACAACAATAATCCATGCCAAAACGATTTTATCTTTGAGATTTAGGGGCAGAGAGGAATAATTGGAAGATGAAGACAGCCATTTCTGCTCAGAGTGTGGTAGGGAAGGAAAAACGGATTATAAGCCGTAACAGTCAGTGATTTTAAAAAATTAAATGCTGCGGAGTTAAAGAGAAACAGTACTATAATCTACAATTAACACTCTCTGTACAAGTGTCTTTTAAATAGTAAAAAATATGATCATATCTAACAAGCCACTGGTACTGACAGGGCACCATCAGAGCTCATAATTTTAATGTGCCTATGCGTGGCTTTAAAATTTAGGCATGTGCTTGATGGCCTTGATGAGGCCCTGAAGTCAGTGGGGCTTAAGCACATTCTTAAGTACTTTGCAGAATTGGTCTCTAAATCAGAGTTTGCACAAAGCAACATGCAGATTAAAATAAAATCAAACAATGTAACCTGTAGTATGTTGATGCGTTGCACACAGCTGTCAAAGAATGACAAAAGTTAGTCAGATAATAGAAAGAGGCAATCATTTTTCTGCCGTTTCAAAATCTACTGGCTTGATGATGACTGGTGGGACGGGACAGTGGGGGAAGGGTCAAATAACTTCTGGAAACTGAAGCAAAGTCATAAAGGGATCTAGTATGGAGGCCAACATTTGTCTAGTTAATTTTAATCGCATGCTTTTAATAAATCATAAATCCAATTAAAATGTAGCAAAAATCTTTGTTAAAAGATATTAAGGGGTTTTTTTGGCTTGTTTCACAGTCAAGCTATAACTCTTCTCCCAAAAATTAGACAGTACTCAAATCATACTCTCTGCCTATATTGAGGCTTAAGTAAAGAACTCATTATGCCTATGTGTTGGAAATTTCCAGAATGTAGTTACTCAAGAAGGTCAAATTTTAATCTCCTTCCTGTAAAATCCAGAATGGACATATCCTTCTGCAACCACCATTTTCAGAATGGCTAATGTAAGCGTCAAGTGTCTTGTTACATATTTTTTCACCTTGTAGCCCATTATGCGACTCAAGTTTTACTGGACTTTGAGACACAAACCTTGGTATTAGGCCACAAACTTTATTCACAGGAGCACAGTTTTATTTATTTTAAAATAAATTATAGAAAAAGTGAGGTTTAATAATAGTAATCCCAGTATATTGCATTAACTACTTTATTGAGAAGGGAATACAAATAACCAAAATCAGTTTAATCTTACTTCAGTTACTGGCGTTCCTTGTCTGCTGCCAAGAATTTCAATGCTTTTTGCTATATGAATAATATTTTCCTCTGTCTACAAGGTGAAGCAAAGGATTATTTTCCCCACTGAGAATATCTGTGTTTGTTCTGCTCCAGCAGACATGGCCACACCAGATATTTTCTTAGGCCAGGTATACATAAGGGGGCAATAGCAAGCTAAGTTATCCAACTCCAGCTACATGAATAGCATAGTTGGATTTGATATACGGTACATTAGTCTGAGTTACTGCGACATCTCCACTGGGGGGGAGGGGTGTCCATGGGAGAAACTCTGATTTCCCTTACTCTTCTTCACCTGGTGGCTTACTGGAGTCAATGGGAGCATGCTCAGCAGTTGATTTAGTAGGTCTTTACTAGTCACGCTAAAAATTGACCCCTGGGGGAGTGATTTCTACAGCAGCGATCTCCCAATAAGTACAAACAAGGCCCTACTTTCCCAGGTGTGACCAAATGTTTCAGTTTTAAAACAGGAATTCATAATTCAGATGATGTTGATTTTAAAAAAATTCACAGATAAAAATGCATGTCTGTTCTCCAGAGTGACTCTAAAGTCACATCTACACTGGCAGATGTAAAGCACTAGTAGATCACTGCTCACAGAGGGTGTGTCTAGTCTACATGGCTCCGTCGACGGAGCCATGTAGATGAGTTTACTAGACATAGCAAAATGAAGCGGCGATTTAAATAATCGTGAAACGAGGCTTACAGGATCTGACAACAAAGGCTGATCCCCGTCTAGACTACTGTGCTATGCTAACAATCAGCTGATCAGCACAGCGCGGCAGCCATTTTGAAATAAATGAAGCGGCGATTATTTAAATCGCCACTTCATTTTACTATGTCTAGTAAACTCATCAACATGGCTCTGTCGACGGAGCCATGTAGTCTAGACACACCCAGAGTGCTGCAGGGAAATGGCTGTTGTGTGTCCATACTGTGCTCCTTGTGATGGTGGAGCACATCCACATTAGCAGCTCTTGCAACATCAGAGAGCAGTGTATTGTTGTAGCTATCCCATTATGCAACTAGCCACAGGGTGCTTTGGGAACAGTTTGCAATGTGGCATGGAACAGTCAGCATCAGATGATGCAGGTTTCCCAATCCCATTGATCCATGGTCAATATGATGCATTAACAGCTATTTTTCAACAGAAGTCTGAGAAAGGGAGAGTATGATGGGGGGGGAGAAGACTATGCGTTTTGGGGAGGGGATGTTAGACAGTGACAGGAAACAACCCCTCCTGAGGCTGGGGGGGGGGGGGGGAACCCTGACATCTCAGGCCCTACCCCGTACATTCCTCCTTCTCTCACACACAGATGCCTGTGTCCATCCACATAAACATGGGTTTGTTCTGTGTCATGGAGTAAATCAGCACAACAAGGCGGCAGTCAGAAAATGGAGCTCTGAAAAGGGATATGTGCGTGCCTGCAAGGCAAACAGACAAGTTCCACAAACAAAGCGCAGATGGGATTTGAGGGATTATGGGCCATTTCTGGAAGCCAGTCAAGATGCAACAAACAATTCAAGTGTCCACACAGTCCCCCCTAGTGCTTTGCCAGTGTAGATTTAGTCTGAAATGGCACTCTGGGATACTTCAGTTTCTTAATTGTTTCTATATCAAATCACCACTATTTATTTACACCATCTTTTAATGGCTTCTTTTACCTTTAGCCCTATACAAGTTTTTAAAACTCCTGAATATCACAGGCCACTAGTTTTCATCCTCATGCTAAAATATTTTTGATTTTGGTTCTTGAGAAACTAAATTGTGTGTCAGGCAGAAAATAGGAGAAATTAAGGTGCCACTACTGCCCAATGTCCCAGCAGTGGCAGAGAACAGATTAGGTAAAATGTGTCCAGACGAGCTCAGCAGCCAAATCATGCTCCATTCTGGAAGGAATGGATAGAATCCCCAAGGTCCCAGTCAATTTGACCTGGGGGAACATTCTTTCCCCATAGACATATCTAGTAGTTAAGTATGACCCTGAACATGTGAGCTATCGCAAGAAAAATTAGTTTAGGCTGCTTTCAGTTACAAGCTGTATACATGAAATATAAATAAAATAAAAGGAAATGCTCAGGCATAGTAGAGTTTATAAAGGTCTCATGCAACTGATAGTGGTTTTCCTGGAAAAGAAAAGGGGACCAGCATTTATCCATTCCTTGTTTGGCAGTCTCCACACATCTCTGGCAGCATGCAATTGCCCACTTTTCTCTCTCACACTGCATTAGCTATTTACCTTTAGCTATTTTGCCTGGAAAAGAGCTACTCTGCACCATTTCAGACCACTGGCCCACCCCATCCAATATCCTCTCTCTAGCTATGGCTGATCTTTTATGTTTCAGAGAGGGAAAAAATGCAGAATACTTCTAGACAACTGTGATCTTGAAAAAAAAATCCTTCCTGACCTTTACAAGTGATCAGCTGAAGCCCTGAGGCAAGAGATTTGATAAGTCATTATCTTAGTGCAGAGCTTCAAATGTTAGCAGTCCACTGAAAGCAATTCAGACAATCCCATTCTCACTATGATTCATAAAAAGGGGATAAACAGGGTGAACTTCTAACAGCTCTGCAAAGTCAAGTTGATGTCTGCTTATCTCATTAATCAACTTCAGATAGAGATTTTTAAGGCTAAAAATAATATGCTGTAGGGGGTATACTTCTAGAGGTAGAAGGCTGGTCTTATTAAGGCACTGACCTGGGAGTCATGAGAGCTAAGTTGTGTTGATGCTTCTTCTGCAAATACAGCACAAGTCACAATCTTTGTGCCTCAGTTTCTACATTTTTAGAAGGATCAAGAAGCTAAATTCATTTAGTGTTTGTAAAGAGCTCTGAGACCCTTTGAGACCCTTACATGAAAGATGCTGCAGAACTATTATTTTAACCCTGAGGTGGCCAACCAGTTCTGAAGCAGTAGTAACTATGGTCGTTTCTACTATAGTGAGTTAGCCACACTTAACTGGCCAAATACCCACATGAGGTTAGTGGCTAACATGTTGGATACCATGGTTTTAACCTATTAAATATAGTATTAGGTGACCAGTATTCCTTGGAAGCTGAGTGCTTGAGCAGCCACCCATGAGAGATTCAAATGTCACCCAGCTAATGAACAGAGCACCCACAGTTAGCAGCATGTGTCTATTGGTGGTGCACATATGCATAGACCTCTATGCACATAAAATGTATTCTGCACATTAATGGAAAAATTAGAGGGAACACTGTAGGTGGTCATAAAAAGACCAACATATAGTCAGAGATGTCTGTTAGTCATACCATCTGTATTTCTTTATCAGAGACTGTTTTATCTAGTCAGTGGCATCATCTTTTGTGTTTCTGCCTCTAACAAAAGAATGAAGGTTATATTATCAAGATTAGTGAAGAAACACATGATAGGATAGAATTTAGTTTTTCTGAAAAAAGTATTTTTAAGTAAAACTGATGTGCACAAGGTAAAGATTTCAGAGTTTGTTCCACTTTGTGAGAAAACACAGTCTTATTTCCAAACTTAACATGTAGTGTGATGTCAGATATGCTTGCAGTAGGGCTGGAGTAAATATTTATTAATTCCCATGTAGAGACTCCTACACTAAAACATTACCCCATAAAACATTTACAGTATATATAATCTTGATTCTAGATACCTAGGAAGTTTACAATTAAGGTTGAATCAACTATTCCCTCTCTTCCTCCACGCCCATCTTGCACATACTGAAGTTGTACCACATCAGTTTGTTAAAAGGATGCAGTGTAGAATTCCAACAGCATGCTCTTTAGTTATAGGAGGATAACACCACATCAACTCCTCCAGCTTATATTTACGTAGAAGCATCACCCATTTCAGGGCATGTTAGGGGCAAATCTTGACAGCCTTGAGATTCTGAGTTGTGTGCTGAAAACTGAATCCAACTGATTAGTCAACTAGTGGTGCTCAGCTGACAGCCTGGTGCAACCAGAGGAGGCAAAGAAACCGAAGATATACTGTGTACATTTGAATCTCCTCTACTACTAATTCTTAGTCTGAGCAACATGCCTCAGGTGGGATGCGATCAGAGTTCATCACTGAATTTTGTCTACTAGTTGGATCATTAGCTTCTTCAGATTGGGCCAGGTACTAAGAGGAAGTGAAATGTGACCACCAACCCCCTCATGCATACTTGCATCACGTTATCATGACTGGCCCAGTAAATAATTAAGGGAATGGGGGAGATGGAAACTGACCATCTCCATGTGTGTCTGACAGCATGAAAGGACCAAATAAGACCTAGACACATGTGGTTCATTTTTCCATTCCTAGAACAGTTGTTCTAATATGAGCTTATATGCTCTGCAAGCTGTGCTAAGAGATGAACTTCTGTCAAGTTTCAATATTTATTTCCTCAATTGGAGTAAGTAGTAACATGCATGAAACTTGAAGGGAAGAGCACAGACTACAAGAGAGACGAGGTACATGCACATGGATGGAATGCTAGATGCAGATGCAGCACCACTGCGAATAGCTCTCTTAATAAAGACCTGGTTTAGTTTTAGAAATGTGGAGTCCTGTCACATCGTTACCTACCATAAAGGTACATGAAATGGAGTGAGGGTTCACATATCATCAAGAGCAGAGTCATATGCAAGGCCTCAAGCTAAACTGGAATAACGTTGGCCGGGAATAATGACTGGCCACCACACATTTTAGGCCTCACAAAGTAATATGTTCCATTAGCATGCAGTTCACACTCATTTAATAAAAAACCACACACACACAGAGCTTATAACCTCCTGGCAAAACTCAGGGTTTAAATAAATATGTAAGGTTAACACTACACAAAATCCAGGACTCCAACCACAGTTATTTTGTTTTCAGGTAAGCTGATATGAAGGAACAGCTACTTCCATGCTCCACCCTGCAGACAGGGAAGGACCCATGTGTTCCCCTTCTTCTCAGCCCATGGTGCACCAGCAATGGATTTCACCCCCACTCTGAGTCACCGGGACTCTTTCTCCCAGGACAGAAATAGCGAGAAGTAGTTCTGGGACTTGGATGAAATGCTGCCAGTATTGTTAGGTAGGGGTTAGAAGTGGGCAGGAACTGGTTTCCCAAACCTGCAAAGATTGTTAAGACTAAAGATTTTTTTTCCATTAAACACTGGAATAAATCTGTGACCTTTCAAAAATATTGCAGAAGAGACAGACCAATTCACCCCACACCACAATAGACTGTTGTTAGTGCACTCATCTTAATGGCAGAAGACAGCTTCAAATCCTTGCCAGACTATTACAGTGTCAAAAGGGGTACTCACTCTCTCCCTCTCCCCCCAAAAATTCCATCCTGGAGATGAAAAAACTCTGTCTTGGCAGGGAGCGCTGGCTTCTGAGCAGTGCTTCCCAGGAAGGTTCACTGGGACAGGATGAGAGATTGCAGGGGGAAATGAAAGGGGGGAATCCATGAGGTGATAGGGCGGGAAGAGATCTTGACGTAATGATCATGATTGGGGAGAAGAGTGGGACATAGCCTGATCCCTTCTCCTTAGGAAAATTCTGGTTGCTCAAACTATAAAATAGTATAGTGATGAACATGAAGAATTCTCCCTATCTGAGCATCTTGTAGATGTTGTTTAGCCTGTGCTATAGGGAAACAACCTATAAATAAAAATAAATTCAATGCCAGAATGTTCTGTGGCCTTATTAGACTATTCATCTGCACAGCTGCTGTGGGGATATTAGTCCCCACCTTGCATGTCAACTGTTCCTAAGTTTAGATACATAGTGGAGACAGCTGAAGACTGCTTTCTTCTAGGTTCTTGACTACAAACAAATTGAGATAAGTCACATTACACAGCACAATGCTCAGTTCTCCCCAGCACAATGCTCAGTTCTCCCCCTTGCTCCCATTCTGTTCAGTTATTTGTAGACTGTTAAACTCATAACAAGCAAATCCTGAAAGTCTGTGTACTTTCCAACTCTCTGCTATTCACGTAATTATTGGTACGTTCAAGTTAAAAATCATAGAAAATTATCTGTAAAGCTCTGCCAACTCAGTCATAACAAAACCATTGTATTTCATATTATCCTTTCCCCTTAATATATCAATAACTATGAGTAATTAGGAAAAGGACTCGAAGTTTGCAAGAATGTTTTCTCAACATTGGATAGCATTTCTATGTCATTATCAAGTGCTTGCAGCTGCTCACAAACTCAAGGTCTTAATGCAATCAGTAATAGGAGTTATCATAACAGAACTAATATAAAAAAGCCTATTTATAGCCTAAGTGCAGACACTAGCTGAAAATTTGAGTTTTAGTCACAAGACAGTTTGTTATCTTGATGTGCTGCATATCATGCATATTGTAGCAAGTTCTGAAGTACACATGCATATATACCAATCCTTGGTACATATTCTTGCAGCATGTATCAGTGTTCCTTCTAAGATTTTCCATCCATGAGCGGAGCGAATTTTTTCTTGTGCTCCAACAATAAGGTCATGTGCGCTTATTCGGATAGGTGCCACTGTGGCACCCACTAGTGGCGCTGCTCCCCAGTGCTATGAAAATTTGTGTTTTTACCACAAAGTAAATAACATGTATTTGCTATCCTATTGTAAAAACATAGTGGAGACAGGACACTGTACTTTCACCAAAATGCAAAGTAGGGGAGGGAAGAGTGCTCCCCTCTCAACATCACAAAGGAGTGATGAAATAATTAATTTTAAAAATGTCTTTGATTTTGGCATCACCAATTAGTAAACTTATGAGATCCCTTTCATCTTATTCACTTATATGGCAACACATTTTACAGAGCCATTTGATAACTGCTTCCTTAGAATCCTCTGTTCTCTTTGGGTATGTCTAGACTGCAAGCTTCTTTGGAAAGAAGCTTTTTCAAAAGAGTTCTTTCAAAAAAGCTTCTTTCGAAAGGGAGCATCCACACCTCAAAACCGGATTGAAAAAGCGATCTACTTTTTTGAAAGAGAGCATCCAGACTGCATGGACGCTCTCTCAAAAGAAAGCCTTGATTGCTATTCTCAGAATAGCCACCAAGGCACCTGTGTTTTTTTTCCAATTGCCTTTTCTTTCAAAAAATGTCTCTGTTCTGCATCCACACATACCTTTTTTCAAAAGAGCTCTTTCATAAAAGTCTTTCTTCCTCGTAATTTGAGGTTTACCAATGCCAAAAAACCCTGCGTTCTTCTAATTTAATTTCAAAAGAACGTGATTGCAGTGTGGACACAGGTGAAGTTTTTTTTTTTTTAAGGGCAATTTAAAAAACAAAACAATGTAGTCTAGACATGCCCTTTGAGACTTCATTGACCTCCATCTTGAGAAGGGCACTCATACACTCACCATTTTTGCTTTCACATCCATCACAGAATCTTGGAAGCCTATCTACCTGTCTTTTCATTCTATCGGTATTACCTTGCTCTGGCTCAGGGATTTTTGCATTTAGTAACAGTGAATACCTAGCTAAGTGGGCTGGTGGTGCTGAGAAGTACCTGTAAGAACTGCTTTAGCCAAAGCTTAGAACCTGCTATGGTTACATGTAGTCTCCTAGAAGCATGATATATGTTTATTTGCAACCAGATCGGTTTCTATTATCTGTCTAGTATCACTTAAATGTCTTCATTTTTTTTAAATGAAGTGTTCTTGTTTTATTTCACATTCATATCAGTGCTGTTATATGTAAGTGAGATGTAATAGCTGGTGTGTATTCTGTGTCTTTGGATGCCCACAAAAATACAGATCTGCTGTCTCCAATGACAAGCTGGATGCAGCAGGGAAATCCTTCTGGAGAGTTTGGGAACTGAAGGTAAGCTGCAAGGCAAAGTTAGAAGTGGCAGAGTCCAAAGGAGGTTGTTTGACTATCAGACAGAAAGGTAACAACAGGGAGCTGCCACACTTCTTGGCAATAGCCTAGTCTTCCCCTTGCAAAGGCAGGTGTGTGTGGCGGGTAGGGAGGGGGAGAAATAGGGCGACTTTTGGTTTTGGATGCTGAGAAAGCATCACTGCTATCCCAGAGATCTAGTGCCATACACTTTCCATCAAAGTTAATGGAAGATGTGTGGGTCTTCTTTTTATTATTATTTAAAAGTCTCCCATGTGCCAGATACCCTTACCAAGAGAGAAGGCAGTGTTCTACCGTATGCATGGCATATGCAGGAGAATGTGAGCACAAGACATCTAAACTTCAAGCCCCATGAGGACATTTCTGAACCAAATTACTTTGTTTCCAGAGATTAGAGCCAACCCGCTGAGCTCTGCTACCCCAACCAGGCCAGAAAGGAGGGAAGGAGAGGTTCCCCCCCCCCCTTGTACTCTACAGGGTGCAATCAATTCCAAGTTCCCTTCAACAGCACCTGCCTTACTAAGGATGGGAAACAAATACGGTCACTGGTGTCTGGTTTTTGAATGGAACTTCTGGTCAAAAAGAGATCCAAATTGCTCTGGTTAGTATTGCTGACCAAGCAGTTGACTGCCTGGTTGGTGATACCACGCAGCCAGACTGATTGGCTCCCCATGAGCCTTCATACCACAAGGCTCCCAGGAAGCAGTAGCACATCTCCCTCTGGCTCCAGGCTGAGAACTGCAGCCAATGGAAGTGGTGGGGTAGCACAGCATGCAGAGCTGCATGGCCATGCTTTTGCAAAGGAACCAGAGGGGAGACATGCCAACTGCTATTGGGTACAGCTTGAGATAAGCACCACCCAGAGCTTGCATCCCTACTCCCATCCCCCACCTCCCTCTGAACTCCTCAGTCCCAGCCCATACTACACCCCTAAACCTCAAATCACTCATCCCCAGTCCCACCCCAAAGTTCACACACACCACACCTCAACCCCCTTCCCAGCCCTGAGCCCCTCAGTCCCAGCCAGAGCCTCCTCATATAGGCTCTAAATGTCTCATCTGTGGTCCCACCCAAGAGCCTGCACCCCCCAGCCAGAGCCCTCACACCCTCTTGCATCCCCACCCATTGCCTCAGCCTGGAGTCCCCTCCCACACAGTGAAACAGCAGCACTCCCTAGGGGGGCAGGTCTCACCTTCTCCCCATGAGATAGGGGTCACTGCCTAGAAACAGGATTTGGGGTCCCAACAAGGGGGGGGGGCAGGCTGGAGTCTCTGTGCTGGGAAAGACTCTCGGGGATCAGCACCACTGGTGAATGCCACATCATGACATGTCCAAACAAGCACACATGGACCTCAACATTGATGCACAAGACAAAACTCACTCCACTTATGGAGGGGAAATCTTAGCGGGAACCATGCACAATAGTTGCATTGTTTTAACTGCACAGATATACTTAGCTATCTAATATATAAAGGAGAATGTTTGTAAGTTTGTGCACTAATAACTTGGACACTATAAGAGCTACCACAACTAAACTTTGCATGGGATAACATTTCATACAGGAGAAGGGTTTAAGGTACTTTTGGACCCAATGTGGCCCAAGCTCAAGCTGTAAAAAAAGATAATGGACTACTGTTTTTCTACATTTTGTTCCTCCGATTTCCCGAGCAACGCTGGGTAACTCCAGCTAGTACTATCATAAAGTAGAGCCCTGTACAAATACAAAGTTGGTATCTGCAACTGCAAAAATGATCTATGAAAGTTCACATCTATAGATGCAGATACACTCATGCATATAAGGTAGATATTTGCAGCTCTAAATATAAGACACCTTTAATCCTTTATACCAGTAGGGGAGCATCCATACTAACCGCTGTACTTGTATAACTATTTTGATTTAATTCACTTGCACACCTGCCAAAGTAGTTATATTACTATAAAAATCTGTATTTAGAACAAGCCTTTGTTTAGCAAACTACTTTTCAAGTTAGCTGAAGCACAATAGTTATCCTTAAGTTTCTACTAATTTATTGCCAATGTTTTGTAGTTTGCATTCATTTTTTAATTTTTTTTGCTTTAAAAAAAAAAAAAAAGAAAGTCGGTCCTCTTTAGTGGATTCAGTTCCATGCTGTACTTCCAATCTTAAAAACAACAACAAAACTTAGCACAATATAGTAAAATTTAAAGGAAAGTAAACTTCCGGGTTCATTATTTATATCTTGTGCAGAAATGGAGCCAAAAATAAGGTACTCATTCATAGGTCTGCATGACTCCCAATATTCACAAGTACAACAGTAACCACTTCAGTGGATAATGAACTTCCAGTTAAGTGGGAGCACAAGTGTCTCCCCTTTCTATTTCAGTTAATCACCCTAAGCTATCTATTTGTACCTCTGGACCCTTTGCTCTATTCATCTGAAGTCACTACTTTTGTGTCCATGAAATCTCATGATACTATCTATTTTTGTTAATCTAAGGTGCTGCAAGACCATTTGTTGTTTACATTTTTTTCAGTTACAGACTAATATGATTGTCTCTCTGAGACTTTCAAATTATAATGTTAATTTTAGCCCTTGATTAGTAAATATTTTAAAGGCCATGTTGTAGGTATGAAGTTCTTCTTTACCATGAAACTTTAACAAAGTTACTAATGCGAAGCAGTCACTTCTGAAAGGAAGCAAACAATCACACTGGAATTAAAACATGTATTTTCTCTTACATTGTTTTTCTAAAATGGAAATCATGGAATTATTTAAAGTGTATTTTGTCTCAGTGATAAAAATAGCCATTTGTTGAGAAAACCAAGAAAGAGAAAACACACAAAGATAACATTACAAGGAATAAACTGTTCTTCACCTTGAGATTCACTGCTGTTTTATTTTTACACTTCAAACTGGCTTCAAGGAAACTCAGAGCATAATTACCTTGAAGGACTTTTGTGGTGAAATAGTTTTTGACTTATCCTTAGCAAATCTATAACTGTCACTCGAGGGCAAGTCATTCTTGTTTTGTCATTAGAGAGCATTGAACGCTAAAATGTAATTGACTCTAAAAAGTTGACATTTATTAAACCTTAAATACTTGTCTTTATTTAACAAGAATGGGGAAACTGGAAAAGTATATAAAACTAGATCATTAGATTGCCCAAACACCCATTTTACTATGGGATTCTATATGAGATAATTACAGAAGAAAGTACTGACCATTCATGTATTTAACATTTTAAAGCACAAAAGATCAGAGCTATAATCTAGTTTCCTTCTTTAATTAAGAAACTGCAAAGAATGTAAAAAATGCATAGCATAGCATAGCATGAGCAGAATCCAATGAACTATACTAAAGATAGAAACATGATTTACCATTCCTGATCATACTATAGATTTAATTTTTATACTCTTCCAACAACAATTGGCAGAATTTGGCACCAACACACTTGGCCAATTCTGCAAAGCTGTATATTAGGGCTAAATTTTCTTCCTGATCCCTGCAGAGGAATATATTATGCCTTGAAGCAAGACATTTGATTACTCTTCACTGAGCATGCATATATATGAGTTATTTATGGCCAAAACTATCCAGCCATCTTATATTACAGGTGACATTTCATGCCTATGCAGCTCCCTGCTGAAATCAGGTTTTCCAAATACCTGAAATAGATTGATAGGTCTTAGTTCAAGAAAGGTACCAGGGTGCCTGAAAGTATGCAGCTCACTCCCTGTGAAACCCATATCTCAGTCCCTCTTCCCCCATTGGAAAATAACTAAAGACTGGTGTGACCCTGCTGGCCCTATACTCCACTGCCTTTTTTTTCATTTGTTTATTAAACCAAAGCTCTTGTGCAGTTTTTTTTCTGTTCAACTTTTAAGTTTATTCAGCAAAGCTATTTGTTTCCATGGTGTTGGTTCATTAGAATATCCATGTTTTAACAATAAATGTCAGGTACCTGTGGTACAAAATTATGCTTTCAGTGCTGCCATAATATCAGGACGGCAATTGATGACAAAATGCAAAACTTCCCCAAGCTGTATGAGGAAATGGGAGACTGACAGCTGTGTTGACAATGCAGAACTGAATAATGTTTACACACACACACACACACACACACACACACACACACACACGTCCCACTTCCCAAACATAGGCAAATTTATCCTTCTGTCATAAAAGCCAGTTAGTAGCCCATTTAAACTTAATTCCAGCAAGTCAGCCCCATTAAATAGGTGTCTCAGTCACTCAGCATTCGCTGTAGTACATTTGAAAATGATGTACTCAGGTAAAAGACAAAAAGATAAGCAAGAAAGAGTAAAGTTCAAACTTAATGTTAATATTTTAGGCACGCTTTCATTTTCGACTAAATGGTAACTCCATCTCTGGGTGTGTCCTAAAGAATAAAACAGCCTAATTGAAATTGTTAGCATCTATGTGGTAGATATTTGAGAGCTTAAAAAAATAAAAAAGAATAATAGTGCCCTCCTATTGTGTGTATCTAGGTGAGACAGGTCTTTTACAGCCAGATGCCTGAAACATCTGAAATAATATCCCATTGAACAATCCAAGCCTCTTTCAAAATTAGAGAATTCCTGGGCTATATTTTAAAACAGGCAGCCACATAAGAAAGATGTTTGATTACTTTGACTTGTAGTGTGGTGGGACAAAAGGAGAGAGGAAAACCATGAAACTCTCAAACAGCCCATGATACTGGAGTCCAATTAAACTTCTCCTTTCTGAGACCAAAGATTATAGAAAAAATGTTGGAAAATCATTCCCAAAATCTATTAAACACCCAAAGACATCTACAGAATGATCCAAGTACCTGTGAAACAGTTGGCTAGACTTAACATAGAAAAAAAGGTTTGATATTGTGTTTCCTGGATATGTGGAATGGCTCTGTTGTATATATCTACTTCATCTTATTTTTATGTTTTAGGCTCTCTTTCTTTCTTTTAGGGGCATACTTAGAATATTAGAACTGGAATGGACCTCAAGTGGTTATCAAGTCCAGATTCCTGCACTCACGGCAGGGCCAAGCACCATCCAACCTGCTCTTAAATATCTCCAATGATGGAGATTCCACAACCTCCATACACAATGTATTCCCGTGCTTAACCATCCTGACACTTAGGAAGTTTTTCCTAATATCCAACCCAAAGCTCTCTTGCTACAATTTAAGCCCATTGCTTCTTGTCTTATCAGATATTAAAAGAGAATAATTTTTCTCCATCTTCATTGTAACAATCTTTTAGGTACTTGAAAGCTGATACATGAGGGAAGACTGAAAGAACTGGGTTTGTTTAGTTTGGAAAAGAGAAGACTGAGATGGGATGTGTCATGTTTTCTATACCTTTAATCATTTTTGTTCCTCTTCTCTGGACCTCCTCCAAATCTTTCCTGAAATGTGGTGCCCAGAACTGGGCACAATATACCAGTTGAGACCTAACTGATGCAGAGTAGACCAGAAGAATTAGTTCTTGTGTCTTGCTTCCAACACTGATATTAATGCATTCCCAGAATAAGGTTCTCTTTTTTCACAATAGTATCATACTTTAGACTCATATTAACTTGTGGTCCACTATTACCCCTAAATCCTTTTCTGCAGTACTCTTTCCTAGACAGTCATTTCCCATTTTGTATGGGTGAAACTGACTGTTCCTCTCTTAAGCAGAACACTTTGCATTTCTCCTTATTATCTCAGACCATTTCTCCAGATAATTTTGTATTACAACCCTGTCCTCCAAAGCACTTGCAATCCCTCCCTGCTTGGTATCACCCACAAACTTTATAAGAGTGCTTTCTATGCTATTTTTTGAGTTGTTGATGAAGACACTGAATCCATTCCAAGACTAATCTCTGCAGAAACCCACTTGTTATGTCTTTCCAACATGACTGTGAACTATTAATAACTACTCTCTGAGAATGGTTACCCATCCAGTTTTGCACCCACCTTATAGTAGCCTCACCTAGGTGTATTTCCCTAGTTTATCTATAAGAAGGTCACGAGAGACTGTATCAAATGCTTTACTAAAAATCTAGGTATTCCATGTCGACCATTTCCCCCTAATCCACAAGTCTTGTTTTACTATCAAAGAAAGCTCTTGGGTTGGTTTGACAAGATTTGTTCTTTACAAATCCATGCTGACTGACTTACTTCCTTAATTTCCAGATGGATTATTTAACTATTTGCTCCATTATCTTTCCTGGCACACATGTTAAGCTGACTGGTCAGTGGTTTCCTGGATTGTCCTTATTTCCTTATATTTGCCCTTTCCCAATATTCTGGAATCTCTCCCGTTTTCCATGGACTTTTCCAAGATGTCTGAGCCATTAGCTGTTACCTCCTTGAGTATTTTAGGATGCATTTCATCAGGCCCTGGTGACTTGAAAGGATTTAACTTTTCTAAGTAATTTTTAACTTGTTCTCCTGTTTTAACTTCTGAATCTACTTTCTTTTCTCCAGCATTCACTCTTGTAGTCATCCAAATCGCCGCTGGTGGAAACCGAAACTTGTCTGACAATGATACATTAGACTTATTTAGAAGCTAACTTTGTAAATTTTCTTTACTTGTCTTTTGCTTAAATCCATCAGGAAAATAAATTTAAGATGAGAAGGAACCCTTTAACCATGAGCACTATATATAATGTATTTGACAATAGTGTAACAAATTGCAATTCTCTTTTTAGAGATAATGAATTCTCTTATTACAACTGGCTTTGAGGTTTCTAGTTTCATGTAATTCTATAGTAATAATGTATTCACAGTAGCATTCGTATCTGTATTCAACATACTGCAGCTCTGTTACAAAGAAAGAATAAAAAAAGTGGCTAAAGCAAGCACCGGGAACTGGGAGAGACTCAAATTCTAGAGAAGAGAATCTGTCTCTTTCTCTGTGAAGCCTTAAACAAGTTACTTCAGCTCTCTGCACACCTGTTTACTCATGTGCAAGGAAGATATAATACTTTACTGAAAAAAAAGTTATGGGAGGGTTTAAATCTATATTGCAAAACAAAACTGAAATTTGAGTAAATAATCATTTCAGGACTGAAACATTTTTACTTGAGCTTTAAGCTATAAGTTCAGTGCAATTTACATCTGAAAAGTGCCAGCATTCTCAGCGGACATATTATGGACTTGATCAAATGCCCAATGACATCAACAGAAAAGGCCCCTTTGAGTTAACTGAGCATTGGATCAGGCCATATATAACAGTTATTGCAACTCCACCTTTAAAGAAGGCCCTTGATTTTTAATCCACTAATACTTTTACCACAAACGTTTTTCTCCTTAAATGGGAGAAAAAAATGACAGTACAAAGATTGGAATGGGATCAAAGATTTGGAGCCCAGAGCAAGAGCCTTTAACTGAACTAGACTTCAATAAAAGCAGTAAAGATGTGAAACTTACATTTATACTCATACACCAGCCTCAGGATTGAGCGGTGCTAATTAATGAAGACAAATACTTTTCAATTTGATCGACTACAACAACATGCAGTTGGGCTCTTGCAATATTATAGGAGGACTTAAACAGTTTAATAGCTTTAAGTACAAAGATTGCCATGTCGAGTGGAAAAAGACAGGTTTAAACCTTAAATAGGAGGTGTTAGAAAAAGTTTCAAGTAAGAGTGTCTAGCCCTTATGAGGGCAAAGAATTTTACAAATATGAACAGATTCAATGTTTTCTTCCTGACTCTGCAGAAAGATACCCATAATGTCTCTGCTGCTGTTTATAGCTTCACCGAGTATTAATATTACACATGTGCACTCAGTTTCACTTCTGATAGTCAAAATCCTGCAGGCAGTTGTGAAAATGACAAGAGTTAGGTGATTCCGTTAATGCAAAACTTAGAGAAATAATAGCGTAAGCAAACACCACTCCCATTCATTGTTGAAAATAAGATGGACCCCAACAGAATTAGGTGAGGAGGGTTCAAGTAATAGTGATCTCTTGCTCCCGTCTCATGCCACAGAACCCCAACTTTCACAGCAGGAGGTTGCAGAAAAAAGTTAAAGTAATGGAAATCCTCACACAAACTGTCATAGGGAAGAAAGGGGTTGAGAAAGAAGCAAGCAAGCAAGAAGCTTTCAGAGACCAATACTGAAGGATGGAGCCTCTGAAAACAGATAGACATCAGGAAATGGCATCTCATCGAAGTATTACTCTTGGATTTTGCTGACAAGCCCCTGGTACCTATCCTCTACATCAGCCTCCAGACCTATGATGCAAAGGAGCTTACTATGACTGGGGAAAAAGTTGAGAGATATAGTGACACAGCAGATGGAACAGTGGGCCAGATAGTCCTGGTCATGGAGCAATGCATGAGGATGACCAGTGGGACCTGAACTCAATCCAGATGGACTTCTTTCAGAACACCATTCCCTGTAATGGGACAACTTTAAAGGGTTAGGTAGGGATTATTGAAGAGATAAGCATTATTGAAGAGATCTTTCATGCCAGAAGGGCATTAAAATTTTTAACACCTCACTTATCCCAGGAGGACATTTTCCAGTAGAAACTGTCCTGTTACTAACAGTCTCTCTGTAGCTGATCACTGCAGAGAAATGAAAGCTACTAATAGCCATGTTAGCTTGCACAATTTCTTGGTGGAAATCTGAACGCTGAGCAAGAAACAGTCCTCCTGCAAGTAGGTACTCATCAGCTCTATTTCCTTTTGTACTTGCCCAATGTCTAAAACACCTCACAGGAAAGATCCCAGAGAGCCAGTAGGAGTGTTCCACTGACATGAAGTTTCTTCCACCCACATACATTTTTAAAAAATTCAAGAGTTGGGCCAATTTGTAAGAGACAAAGTTTAAACCCCATTGGTTTCTTGCTCTAAAGTAGACATCCTTTCTCAAGTCAACAAGTATGTTGTAAGTGAACGTGGACTACAAAAGAATACCCTAGTTTCTTGCAACTTATTTTCTCCTCTGAAAAAGAGGACCTATTATTGGAATGCAAATCTTACCTGACCACTTGAAAGGTGTGCTTTCTCTGACTCACATTTAAGAGATTCATTTAAATACTGTATATGTAGGCTACAGAATTCAATAATAAACCCACTATCCACCTAACATGGTTAAAAATCTGGTAGAGTTCTTTAATCTTTAATATATTTTGTGTGCACAGCTATACTAAAACCATTATACACTTTAGATAAAAAGCTCTTCAGTTACTGTGAACTCTCAGCTGATATAGTCTAATTATAATTATGGGCAAGGCATTAAGGATGACAAAGCATAACCTCCCTGAGATCTCTCTTTACCTATTACAGATTAGTCAGTCCCATCTCAACTATGAAAAATATTGAACTCTCCTAGATATATGACACTATGAATTACAAAAAGTCATAAACAGACTATTAATGGTGGTGATCATTAGAGTATGATAATTTCATGGGAACATTTATTATTTGGAATTTAGAATTGGACCAATTTTGTACATTATTATATATTTTGAGAACTGGAAAAAAAATTGTAGAACTGTTTTAACAAAAAAAAGTTATGACTTACTTGTTTTTTTCTTGAAGTGGCCTTGGGCAACAAGCTGGCTGACAAAACTGATGAAAGCGGAGAGCAACATAGCTCAGGAAAAGGGTTTGGAATTGATGGCGTTTCCAACATACCAAGCTCTTTCTTTTTGATCCTACATCAACAAAATACATAAGAAAATCAAATAAACTGCTGAATTAAAGCATTATGTTCACAGTATACATAATGACATTAATATTAGGGGGTTGCCACATTAATTATTGGTCATGTTACTAGCACATTTTATTAGACAACTGTACTGATTAAAATGCATATGATTAATTTTGCATATGCAAGATTTCTTTACACCCATCTCCTCCAGTGGCTAACTAGTTACATCACCAGAAGCATTGTCAATTTAGTTATTTCCCAACCCTCCCCTTTTCCTGGGAATGTGAACACCGCATTCTGATTTCAATTCTTGAGAAAGATTAAATTAAATCCCAGTGATTACCATGGTTGTAAAATTAAGACTTACATTAGTAATTTACAGCATCTGGACCTACGTGTGTCCATACTTCAGGTATTAGCAAATAGCTTCAGGAATATGCACCTGATTCTTACACATGCACATAATTTTACTATAACGAGTAGCTCTATCCATTTGATATGAACTTACTCATGATAAAACTAAGCACCTGCATGAGTTTTTGCAGAATCAGGTCCAAAGGTAATTAATAGCTTGGCATTTCACATAGGAAAATGTCCCTTTCTTCCTCTAACTGCCTCTGTCTTCTTTCTTGTATGATTCCTTAATTAGCTATGAGACATAAAATGTCTTGCTTTTAAAATCTATGTTTGTTTTTGTTTCAAATACCACCAGCCAAAGCCTGTGGTTGTTTGAGCAGATTAAGATTCAGAATGATTATAGAAATGGAAAACAGCAACACCTAAACTTTTGAAATGCTGTGCACACTATGGTACATAATGTTCTGACATGTAAAATATAAATTAGTACCTATTCTTCTAAGCAACAGAAATCAAAGTGCTGTAAACCTTGATTTGATTTGCAATCATCTATTTTTCCTCTATTGCTGTAAGCTGAAGATTGGGGTCAATATTTAACCTCTTTATTACCTGCATTAATGTTATTCTGTGTGTCACTTGTTAATTAGTATGATAAAAATGTTTAGACTTCAATATCATGAAATTACTTTTAAGGCTTCTTGAAGTATTTAAAGAAGTTTAAAAGGACAATAGTTTAGCAGGAGTGGAAAAGATTCTGCTCACAATACTTTTAAGTGTGGGAGAAGTTAATGTAGACAACTGACAGATACTGCATAAAAACCTAACAGCTACATTTCTTTTAATTCAAGTTGAAACAAACTCATCTTTTAAAAGGAAACTAACAGCCGCTAAAAGCACTTGGTACAAATGTGCACTTGGTACACTTAAAATTATTGCAACTCTTCCAGAAGAGATTTTAATAGTAGATGTTTCTGGGAAATGGATTTCTCTTATCATGCATTTCATTTCACTTTAAAAATTTTTGTGGTGTATAATGTTGCTGATATAGCCTTGGAAGATCAAATGCTGAAACTATAAACAGCACTATTAATTATCAGAGGGGTAGCCCTGTTAGTCTGAATCTGCAAAAGGGGCGAGGAGTCCTGTGGCACCTTCTAGACTAACCGAAGTGTTGGAGCATAAGCTCTGTGGGCAAAAACCCACTTTGTGAGATGCATCTGAGGAAGTGGGTCTTTGCCAACGAAAGCTTATGCTCCAACACTTCGGTTAGTCTAGAAGTTGCCACAGGACTCCTCGCAGCAATATTAATTATGGCCCCAAAGTGTCATTGCAAATTGATGACTTGTGCAAAAAAATATTTTTTGGCTGATAATCTAGTTTAAAAAACAACAACCCCAAGGTCTAAAAGCTCTTGAGGAATAACAGATCAGTGAAGACCTAAAATAATTGCCATAGAAACGATAAAAGACTCTATCCTGCAAAGACTTGTGCCCGAGCTACTGTAAATAACGCCACGGGAAAGGTGAGCCCATACATAAGTGTTTGCAGGAGCGGGAGTTAACAGTGACTGTTCAGAGCCAATTGAGAAGGAAGGATTTAAGTGGGGAAAAAATGCTTCCGCTACGGGACCCTTCACATCTTTCTGCCTTGGCTGGCGAACCTCTAGCGGTAGCCGCCCGCCGTTGTGCGCCCAGGTCTCTCTCCAACCCCGCTATTGCTCAGGCATCAGCCCTATGCAGCGGCGTCCTCCGCTTGGTTTTGAGCAGGTGTGAACAGGACCCCCCCCCCCCCCGCAAGGTTTAGGAGCCGAACCGTCTCGTTGCCTTGTGAACCCAACAGCCTCCCACCCCAATACGGAGCCTCCTTTCGCTCAGGAGCCCGAGGCGCGGTTCTAGGCTGCGAGGGGGGCCTCGGAGCCACCTGTAGCCACACGGGGCAGAGGAACCGCTGCCCCCGCCTCACCTGTCTGGCCCGAGCCGGGGCCCCGCCCGAGGGCTGAGAGGGGCGAGCCAAGGGGAAGGAGCCAAGTCCTCGCTGCTCTCCCGGGAGGGAGCCGGGGTCTCTGCGGTCCTCGGCAAATCCCGCAGCGGGGCGGCCATGGCGGCGGCTCCTAAGGTACCATCCTCTGGCTCAGCCCCTCCGCGAGCTCTGGCAGCAGCGGGAGAGCCGGCGGGCCCACTTGTAGGGAGGGGACTGCTGCGCGGGGGAGGGGGGTGAGCTCCGCCCGGGCTGCCGCCCCTGCACCCCCCACACGTGCGGCGGGAGGCCGGGCTGCCCCCTGCGGCCCCTTAGCGCTGAGCCCTACCTGGGCGGGGGCGGGGGCGGGGGCGCTCCCTGCGCTCACCGCCCCCACGCCGGGAGCGAGCCCCCCTGCCGGTGCTGCGCTAGCACAGCCGCGGGCTGCCTGGGGCCAGGCTCGCGCCGCTCGGGCTCACTCGCTAGGTTCTGGGAAAGGGAGACGAGGGGGAATTAACCCGCTGTGGCGCTCGCTCCGCACCTGCTCCATGCGGCTCCTGTGCGAGTCGCTGGCTCCCTGACCCGCTGCAGTGGTGGCTTGGGGAGCCAGGGATGCTCCTAGTGGTTCAGTTACCTCTGCCACCTACTTGCTGTGTGACCTCGGGTACTTCATCTCTCCCTGGCCCCAGTCTCTGCTCGAGAGAGAAAGAGAAGATCCTCTCTCCTCCTCCCCCCCCCCCCTTTGCCTTGTCCTTTTAGTTTGTAACTTCTTGAGGCAGGGTTTGTGTATGTACAGCCCCTAGCAAAATCCTCCATGGGCACTAACCCACATTGCCCAGGCTCACATGCCTACAGCCCCTACAGAGGCACTACTGTGATCCAAAAAAGCCTCCACTCAGCTAAATAGGTGCCTAACATCTCTAAGTGATGAAATTTCAGTTGTACAAGTTCCCAAACTACCTAAATTTCTGCACCTGAAGCTGCATAGGGCTACTTCAGGCAGGCAACCAGCTACCTCTGTCATGCTTTTCCCACAGAGGATCTTCAAACTGCAGGAAGATGGGCCTTGTCCTAGCTTTATTTTGTAACTCCACTCAGAACTTCCCCACGGTGGGCAGGAAAACATAATTCCTAGTAACTGTTATCCCAGTGGTTTGGATATTAACCCAGAATGTGAGAAATTCTGATTGAGTTCCTCCTCTTGCTTGGTGATGCAAAGAAACGTGAACAGAAGGTTCCTTTCTTTCAGGAGAGCACCTAAAACACTGAACTACCCTCATTCTGATGTGGGTTTCTCTCTCACTCACTCTTAGTGAAGCCAATCTACTTTATACAAATAATTTATTATGCATCAGGCCAAAAACACTGTGAGCATGACTACGTAAGTCCAGTGGTCAGAGCAGGCCCCGGACAGGTGAGGAACCCCTTTCAAATCCTTTCCCATCAATTATCTGTAGGTTTGGACCATTAATAATAAGCATATTAAATAAAAACTTCCCAATACTTCTTGGAGACAGGAACTTATATGTACACAGCGGAGAAGAAATAAATGAGCAGATCTGGAAAAGACAACACTTTCTGGCCAAAATAATGAACTGATTACAGGGTTTGGCCCATACAGAAACACACAAACAGATTATAGATCCCATCTTGAATGTGCTTGGATGCATGTTTATAAAAATTCCTTAGGCCACATCTACTCAAGGCAGGGGTGGGAAACCTTTTATGGGACAGGGGCCACTGGACCCCCCGTCCCCAAATCAAAGGCCACACACAAAAGAGAAGCAAAAAAACCAACAACCCTCACTGACATGCCCCCAAATGAGAAGGAGAAATACACTCCCCCCATTTCCCCTGCACACCAGAACCGAAGGGGCCCAGACTAGTAGATTTTGTGTGCTCCAACTCTAAAGGGAGATTACAGGAGGGTTGGAGTGCCAGCATAGGCTTCCCACTACTGGGGGGATGGAGTCCTGGAACCTTGGGAGCCAGATCCAAGCAAGCCAAGGGTCACATCCAGTCTCCACACCTGAGTACTTCTGACTTAAAAGTGTGTCTACTCTACTGTACCAGAGGACTCAGCCTTGCAGGGCTCAGACAGAGATGTTATTTAATTACAGTGTAAAAATTCTGGCTTAAACTAAAGCCCAACTTTACAGACCCTCCCTTCCCACAAGGTCTTAAAGCACAGGCTTCCGCCTGAGCTCAAAATTTTACGCAGCAACTACATTCACCTTTTAGCCTGAACCGAAGTTAGCTGGCATGGGCTAGCTGCAGATTTTTTAATTTCAGTCCTGTCCAAAGAACAGAGAGGCAAATGGTGAGTTGCAGGGAGTCTGAATTAAACTTCCCAATTTTATATGCACAAAACTCGGGTTGAAAACATGACAAATTCCAAATTTTTTGGTCAACGTTTAACTGACTACTACAGAAAACATTCAAACAACAGTTTAAACAGAAAAGTTTAATTCCAAAGAACTGACCAGATGAGGTGAACTCATGCTATCAACGATTTAGATATTGGCATAGAAAGTATGCTTATTAAGTTTGCAGATGATACCAAGCTGGGAGGGGTTGCGACTGCTCTGGAGGATAGGGTCATAATTCAAAATGATCTGGACAAATTGGAGAAATGGTCTGAGGTAAACAGGATGAAGTTTAATAAAGACAAATGTAAAGTGCTCCACTTAGGAAAGAACAATCAGTTTCACACATACAGAATGGGAAGAGACTGTCTAAGAAGGAGTACGGCAGAAAGGGATCTAGGGGTTATAGTGGACCACAAGCTGAATATGAGTCAGCAGTTTGATGCTGTTGCAAAAAAAGCAAACATGATTCTGGGATGCATTAACAGGTTTGTTGTGAGCAAGACACGAGAAGTCATTCTTCTGCTCTACTCTGTGCTAGTTTTAGGCCTCAGTTGGAGTATTGTGTCCAGTTCTGGGCACCGCATTTCAAGAAAAATGTGGAGAAATTGGAGAGGGTCCAGAGAAGAGCAAGAAGAATGATTAAAGGTCTAGATTAAAGGTCTAGAGAACATGACCTATGAAGGAAGGCTGAAAGAATTGGGTTTGTTTAGTTTAGAAAAGAGAAGATTGAGGGGGGACATGATAGCAGTTTTCAGGTATCTAAAAGTGTATCACGAGGAGGGAGAAAACTTGTTCATCTTGGCCTCTGGGGATAGAACAAGAAGCAATGGGCTTAAACTGCAGCAAGGGAGGTTTAGGTTGGACATTAGGAAAAAGTTCAAACACTGGAATAAATTGCCCAGGCCATAAATTTAAGAGTAGGCTAGATAAATGTCTATCAGGGATGGTCTAGCCAGTATTTGGTCCTGCCATGAGGGCAGAGGACTGGACTTGAAGACCTCTTGAGATCCCTTCCAGTCCTAGTATTCTATGATTAGCCAATATGGGTAAGGAATGGTGTCCCTAGCTTCTGTTTGTCATAGGGTAGAGATGGATGACAGGAGAGAGATTGCTTGATCTACTGTTCGGTTCATTCCCTCTGGGAGACCTGGCATTAGCCACTGTCTGCAGACAGGATACTGGGCTGGATGGACTTTTGGTCTGACCCAGTAAGGCCATTCTTATGTAATAAATCCTTGATTTTATATATATATATATATATATATATATATATATATATATATATATATATATATATATATAGTGCCATTAGCTGAATAATTTAATTGTTTATATTCTTATGTTAAAACAACTTTGAGAATTAATGTATTGACAATATATTACAAATAGTTAAGTGTGCTGTAACACTCCAAATTTCAATAGAATAATAGCTCACAGCAATGCAAAACTCAGTTGTAGAAAGACTATAAACAAAGAGTTAATGTTATTGATATTCTGATTCTATTTTAAAAATTGAAGGGCTTTAACAAGGAACTAGAAGTAATACACTTGTATTTTATGTAAAGCCTTCTTTCCTCTCCCCCCACCTTTCCCATGCTTACTCTGATGCTGCTTTGCACTTCTATTACTTTCCAGAAAAAAAATCTATTATGGCAACTTTGCAGATGAGGAAACTGAAGCAAAAAAAGATCAAGGGACCCACCCAGGGTTGCACAGATACAGGCAGTCCCCGGGTTACGTACAAGATAGGGACTGTAGGTTTGTTCTTAAGTTGAATCTGTATGTAAGTCGGAACTGGCGTCCAGATTCAGCCGCTGCTGAAACTGACCGCCAGTTCTGACTTACATACAGATTCAACTTAAGAACCCCAAGCTTCCCCAAGTCAGCTGGGGACGGTCCCCAGCAGACCACAGGCACCGGGACTCAAGTAGCAGCAGCGGCGGGTTCCCACGCTTCTGAGGCTTTGCTCTGGCAAAGCCTCAGAAGCGTGGGAACCCGGTGCCCCTGGTCTGCTGGAGACGGTCTCCAGCAGACCAGGGGCACCGGAGCAGCTTACGAACGGGGCTCTCTCACCCCGGAGCTTGCAGGTAGCAATCCGCTGCCTCGACCTCCGGGGCGAGAAAGCCCCATTCGTAAGTGCGGATCCGACATAAGTCGGATCCGCGTAAGTCGGGGACTGCCTGTAATATAAAATGAAGCTCTCCTGACTGCTCAGTTTCTACTTCAAAACATAAGACCACCTTTCCTCTCTTTTTATGTCCTTTGAAGTCCACAGAATGGAAAATGCTGCCTAAGCATCGTTTAAGGATGACCTGAACTATGAGTGTATTCCTCTGATTGAAGTACTAACATTCAAGGAGTAAACTTCTTAAACCTATTTCACTGAACAAGTCCATTTTTTAAAAGTGCTGAGTGTAGAATAAAAAGCAAGTTGCTGGTTACCCTTCAAATCAAAACACAATTTCATCAGTTGCAAGGTCCTTACTAGTACCTCATCTATTGGGCTCACAAAGCTTTACCATAAATGCTCCTATAAATTGCTCTGCTACATGTCTATTACGAAAGTGGGCAGTAATATGTCTGCATCACTTCACTTCTTGGATCTTGTTCCGCTGTTCACCAAGATTAGCTCTGCAGACAAGCTTCAAGCCCCACCTCAGTAATTTTAAAAGCTTCTCCTTTCCTCTTTCATAACCAGACCCGAAAGCATCCGAAAATCCCACCGCCCTCCTAAGGGGAAGAGTGACTGAACCCAGGGCTCAAATAATTCTGGGTGACACTTAAAAAAAATAGGGCCAGGCGAAAGGGCATAGGAAACTAGGGGTACATCTAGACTACATGCCTCTGGCGACAGAGGCATGTAGATTAGACTACCCGGCATAGGAAAATGAAGTGGCGATTTTAATAATCGCCGCTTCATTTACATTTAAATGGCTGCCGTGCTGAGCCAATCAGCTGTTTATCGGCTCAGCACGGTAGTCTGGACACTCCGCGGTCGACATCAAAGGCATGTCGACTTCCCAGGTATGTCTCATTCCAGGAGGAACACCTGGGAGGTCGACAAATGCCTTTGATGTCGACCACGGAGCGTCCAGACTACTGCGCTGAGCCGACAAACAGCTGATTGGCTCAGCGCGGCAGCCATTTAAATGTAAATGAAGCGGCGATTATTAAAATCGCCACTTCATTTTCCTATGCCGGGTAGTCTAATCTACATGCCTCTGTCGCCAGAGGCATGTAGTCTAGACGTACCCTAGAGGGGGACACCAGAGAATCCTTGTCTGCTCCCATTGTTTCTTAAAGGTATCTAGGGAGTCAGAGGATGTAGTCTAGCAGAAGTGTGCCCAGATGCACAATCAAAAGGAGAAACAGAAATAGGCCTCAGTCACAGAGCACTTCTCATCTATTATCCCCTTCTTAGTTTCCTCTTTCATAAACTATAGCCTGTTTGCTGATACAAAAAGTCAGTTGCAGATGTGAAAAATAAAATTCATTTTTTAAAAAATTAACACATTGATTATGAGTTGCATATTCTGAATAACTTCAGAAGACTCCAAACTCTACAGCTCTCAGAAGCTTGTGTTCTATTCATGGCCAAGCCAATCTGAATACTAGGACAAAAGTTTTATTTTTAATTAGCGGCGAAAAAAACCTTCGCAAGTATCATGAAAAGTTTTAAAACCCAAGTACTGTATGTCATATAATGAGGTTTTAGGTCACAATTTCTTTTTCTTCTTATACTCCATGTACTTGGATAAAATTATGTACCTGTATAGAATGAAATGATTTAAATTTCAGCTGCAGTAGTGTAATTTATTACAGAATTAGACCCTGGTATTTAATCTGTATCTGTGGACTTCTGGGCCTGTGATTCTCCATGGCTACGTCTAGACTGGCATGATTTTCCGCAAATGCTTTTAACAGAAAAGTTTTCCGTTAAAAGCATTTGCGGAAAAGAGCGTCTAGATTGGCACGGACGCTTTTTCCGCAAAAGCACCTTTTGCAGAAAAGCGTCTGTGCCAATCTAGACGCGCTTTTGCGCAAAAAAACCCCAATCACCACTTTCACGATCAGGGTTTTTTTGCACAAAACAAATCTGAGCTATCTACACTGGCCCTTTTGCACAAAAGCTTTTGCCCGAATGGGAGCAGCATAGTATTTCCGCAAGAAGCACTGATTTCTTAAATGAGATCGTCAGTGTTCTTGCGGAAATTCAAGCGGACAGTGTAGACAGCTGGCAAGTTTTTCCCGCAAAAGCAATTGCTTTTGCGGAAAAACTTGCCAGTCTAGACACAGCCCATAGGTATATCGATGCGAGATTGAGGCTTAGGTAGATTATAGATACAGACAAAGAAATGATACTGGCATGAATCATGTTGACAATGCTTCATTCTTGGTTGTTTTATATAGATGGCATAAACCAGTTATTCATACTTTCATCTTTCTGCTGCATCTGTCCCTCTGAGGAGAGGGTGAAAGAACAAATAGTACACAATTGATGCACCCACAGGTGTTCATATTGTGGCGATGAGTAAAGTATAAATTCTTAGAAGGTTATTTAACCCCCAACAATGCCATATTTGTCCTTGTGGGGTTAACTAAAATGCCTCACTAGCCCTATTTCTCTGAAATGTTCAAATTCTTAAAATGCTCTTACAATTAGCATGCAAAATATATTGAGCAGTTGCAAGTTTCTGCTTCTTTCACATGCATTCGTGTAGTAATAGTCAAAATGTTGTTAATTAGCCAGTGAATCTCAAGAAAATGTGCAGTGATGTATCTGTGTATTTTGTTTTAATCAAGAGATTTCACTATTTGGCTTTTACAGGTCTGGGGTGTACCCTTAAAGCTTCAGTACAAGATTTACCAAGTAAATGGTATAACCAGCAGAGATAATAATACTCCCATTTTACATCTGAGGATTTCTAAGCACCATACAAAAATCTTAATTAAATCTTAAACTAAACCTGTAATGTGTTCAGTATCACTTCTGCTTTACAGATGAATAAATGGAAGTGATTTGTCCTGGTCACAGAGCCCTATAGCAGAGTCCAGATCTCCTGTCTCATCTCATGCTTTAAGGAAATAGATCAGCATATCAGTTAAGGAAGTACACTCAGAGATCAGAGTGCATATTGTTAAGCTTTCAGTTCATTAAAATACTTTTAATATAGATTAACTTTGCTCAGCTAACAATGTTTTCCCTTGAGTATAGAGACGTAATAGTGTAATTGATTAACTGATTAACCAATAAGCAAAAGCTTATAGGTTAATGCTATAGACTACATCCTTTCTCCCCTGCTCCTGCCCCCCCTCCCTGCCCTAACAGTAAATTTTTTAGCAGGCTGACCAACCAGCTCACTGCCAGTTTGCACTACCTCTGCTGCAGTTCTGCATTTAAAGTGTATTAGGAGCCTGATGGGCAAGCAGCCCAGCTCAGTACTAGCTCACAGTGGGTCTGGGAGCTCAGCCCTCCCCTGCACAGGGCAGCAGGCAACCAGTCTACGAGAGGAGCAGGTTTTTAAACTTGCTCCCCTCATGGACCAGCTCCCACCTGGCTCCCCATGCTGCTGCCTCCAATACAGAGGCAGCAGCACAGAGTGGCAGGGGGCTCCTTGGGAGTGAGGCTGGAGTGCACTGGTGGCTAGCCCCCACCTCCAGGGACTATAGAATAGTCAAATAACCAATAAGAATTCATGAGGTTAATCAACTATTCAATTAACCAATATTTAACATCCCTGGTATGATAGCCAAGTATGCTGTGTTGCAAACAGTATTGTTCTTTCCTGGGCATTTTGGAAGGGCAAATACACAGCTTTGCAAATTATGTCCATCTGCTTGGCCAGTACTTTAACACAAAGTTATTACATAAATATTGCCATAGATACAAAAAAGCAGCTTCTTGGCAAGTGGTACATAAATCTTTAAAAAGACAAATCTCTGGCTGACTATTTTTGAAGAATTTTGCATAGTGTAGAATCACTAAGCATTCTGAACCAAGCACAAGTTTAAAGTCCCTTAACAAAATGCATAACTTTTTATTCAACACAGAAGCAACATTCCAAGGAATGGGATCAGTACAGCCACTATCACAATTTCAGAAGCAGCTTCTAAGTAGTACCTACTTTGCCTGCACCACTGTAGTACTGCAGTAGCAGGTGCTTCCCATACTCTGAAAATGCCCTCAGTTGCCAGCTTCCAGGAGGCAAACATACAAGTCTTGTGATTGTATTTTAGTTCTTCTAAAAGAAATCAGTGAGAGTGAAGGGAAAGCTTGAACAGAGGTGACTTTTGCATGCATCTCTGAAAGCAGTGAGGTTAGTATTCATTCTTATTCCAGAAACAAGTTCCATAGTTGTCATCTTTGCATAGAACTTTGAATCACAGGCCAGGAATTTCCTCCTATTGGTTGGAAGTTTCATGGAATTGTAGCTTTTAAGGCAATAGTTCAATTCCTTGCAGGACTCTGAAAACAAGAACAGTAACTTTTAAGTCCATTACATGGAATCAAGACTGGATGCTTTTCTGGAAGATATGCCTTAACAAATACAATGCTCATCACAGGATACTTGAGTAAAATGTAATGGTGTGTATTAACAAGATGATGTAATCGTCCCTTCTGTTCTTAAACTCTATGAATCTGTGAAGTAGACCTCGTGTTCAATAGGAACAAAGCTGGCTCTACCAATACACAAAATAAACAGACACGTAGGGTACCTAGGCAGCCACATGGTACATATGGACCAGCATTGCCAGCTCCAGAAGCCAAACCCACACCCCAACCACTGTCGCCCCAGTTAGCTGCACCCAGCAGGGCCATCCAGGGTGGAGGGGAGGGCAGGAGAACCCCTTTTCTCTGCCTCTTCTCCCAGGTCCTCACCCCACCTCTTTCCTGTCCCTGCTCCTCCCCCTCCCCACTGCTGTTCCTATCCCTTCTCTCAAGCCTTCTCCCATGAGTAATGTGGACTGGGAGGAGGCCTGGCACTGGCAGAAGGGGTCAGGCCTTGCCCCTCCTGTGTTCTCCAGCAGCAATGGGAAGTGGAGCTACCTGGCACCAGCCCACTCTGCTCCACCAGTTCCCAGCAGTATCATTGTGTTTCAGAGGTGGTCTGACCCCTGATTTCTCCCTGTCTGTTCCTGCCCTCTGCAGATCTATGCCTGCCCCTGTGGTCCCACAAGTCCTTGATCCCAGTCCCTCTTCCCAGAGTGCCCCCCATGGTGCAGGTGCTTGGGAGGCATAGAGCACCAGAACTGCTAGGAAACAGCCTGTATCTTATTCAGGGGTCAGTGTACTAGGATGAGGCATTCCTGGTTATCTGTATTGTTCAATATATAACTTGCTGTGTTCTCCTTAAACTAGAAGTCCCTCAGCCTATGTAAGTTTCTTTCTAGCTTTCCAGAGTTACAATAGTCCAATCTAGATTTTATAAATGCATGGATCACCCTGGCCAGGTCTCAAGTATCAAAGGGGTAGCCGTGTTAGTCTGGACCTACAAAAGCAGCAAGGAGTCCTGTAGCACCTTATAGACTAACAGATGTATTGGAGCATAAGCTTTTGTGGGCAAAGACCCACTTCCTCAGATGCATGAGTCTTTTTTCCATCCTTTTGTTGGAAGAGGCTTTTCTGACATTAGGTCCTTCTAGACAGGGCCAAATGTTGGAAAAAAAAAAAAACCTCTTTCAGAATCCCCCTTATTCTTCATAGAACGAGGAATACTGGGGTTTCCAAGAGAGCATGTTTGTTCTTCTCGGAAAAAAAAAAAAAAAAAAAAAACCACAACAGAAGAGCAAACACATTCCTGGAATCCCAGAAAAACTCTTGGGCTGTGTCTACACTGGCACCCTTTTCTGTAAAAAGGATGCTAATGAGACACTTCGGAATTGCAAATGCCGCGGGGGATTTAAATATCCCCCATGGCATTTGCATGAACATAGCTGCCGCTTTTTTCCGGCTCGGGGTTTTGACGGAAAAAAGCGCCAGTCTAGATGGGATCTTGTGGAAAATAAGCCCTTTTCCGGAAGATCCCTTATTCCTACTTTGAAAGTAGGAATAAGGAATTGAAAGTAGGAATAAGGGATCTTCCGGAAAAGGGCTTATTGTCCGCAAGATCCCATCTAGACTGGCGCTTTTCTCCGGCAAAACCCCGAGCCGGAAAAAAGCGGCAGCTATGTTCATGCAAATGCCGTGAGGGATATTTAAATCCCCCGCGGCATTTGCAATTCCGAAGTGTCTCATTAGCATCCCTTTTACGGAAAAGGGTGCCAGTGTAGACACAGCCTTGTAGTCTAGCCGTACCCTCAGGTGCTACACAAAGTGTGTTTGAAATTCGGAGATTGTCCCTCTTCCCTTTGAGTTTGCACCAATTGGCAGAAACAAGGATTTAGCCTAAGGCTAGGGTTCATCGTAAGTGCTGGAACTAGGTGTTGAGGGCAGTGTTGACCTGCCTGAAGTGGTTTCCGTTATATCCAGGGTTTTACAATTTGATTCAGTGGCTCCCAGCACCAGCACTATACAAATTGTTCTAGCACCTCTAGGATCATTGTATTATTAAAAGTCGATGGTACTTTGTTACCTAAAGCCCTGACTAAATGCCAGTTCATGTTCAGGTGCCCTGTATGGTTTTGAGATGAAATAGTGCAGCTGAAAGTAGTATAGTGCAGCTGAAAGTAGAAAGTCATTCACTGCATTAGATTCCCAGGGTAATTCCAGTTCAGCAATGGGGGCAGGTCCACACTAGAAAGTTACTTAAAAATAAGTAAAATCACATAATTCCCAATTTAACAAAATCAAAACAGTATGTCCCCACTACAGGGAAGCATTGAAATTAGATGGAATTATTCTGCGATAGCATCAATGCTGATTGGAGCCTGCCTCAGACTAAGAGCCCCCAGAAGCACTCTGGGAAGGGCACCAGAAGGGCAGACACTTCCTGTGGCTGCTTGGTCTCATAGACTCATAGACTTTAAGGTCAGAAGGGACCATTATGATCATCTAGTCTGACCCCCTGCACAGTGCAGGCCACAGAATCTCGCCCACCCCTCTTAGAATAATCCTCTCACCTATGTCTCAGATATTGAAGCCTTCAAATACTTTGAAGGCCCCAACATGCAGAGAGTCCTTCAGCTGTGATCTGTGCCCAATGCTACAGAGGAAGGCGAAAAACCTCCAGGGCCTCTGCCAATCTGCCCTGGAGGAAAATTCCTTCCTGACCCCAAATATGGCAATCAGCTAAACCCTGAGCATGTGGGTAAGACTCACCAGCCAGACACCCAAGGTCAGGCAAGCTGTAACACGTGCTTTCAGGGACTCCTCTCTACAGCCACGTCTCACATGCCCCTCACCCCCCTTTGCAGGACACAGAAGGGATGCGGTGTCTTCTGGTTGCCCTTGCAGACACCACAGCACTCACAGTATGGAGCCAGAGCTGCTGCAAAGCAGTGGTTGGCTCATGGGCTTTGTACTGCACCGCATGGCACAGTATTTCCAAACTGCCCACATGTTGCTCCAGCAGGATGAAGACCAGTACCTGCAGGAAGAACCCCAGTTTGGAACGCAGGACCTGCTCACCCAGGCCCTTGTGCTCCTGCTGCTGCGCATGCCCCTCAGTCCCCTGGACACCACAGAACGCTGCTTCTGGTATTGGAGATGAGTTTGGAATGGTGGGACCTCATTGTCCTGCTGCTATGGGATGACCAGCAGTGGCTGCAGAACTTCCACATGCAGAAGGCCATTTTCCTCAAGCTCTGCGAGTGGCTTGTCCTTGCCCTCAGGCAACAGGACACCCACATGAGACCTGCCATCCCCCTGCAGAAGCGCATGGCCATTGTCCTATGGAGGCTCTCCATGCTGCACAGCTACTGTTCTGCTGAGGATCTGTTCGGCATGGAGAAATCCCTAGTCGGGGCCATGCTCCTGCAGGTACCCAAGGCCCTCAACCATGTGCTGCTACAGAGGATCATCGCACTGGGGAACATTAATAGCATCGAGGATGGCTTTGCCAACTGCAGGAGGGCCATAGACAGCATGCAAATCCCTATCCTGGCCTTCGACCACTGGGCCTCAGACTACATCAGCAGGAAGGGGTACTGCTCCATGGTGCTTCAGACCCCATGGAACACAAGAGATGCTTCATCAACGTCACATGGTCGGGGAAGGCGCACAACACCCACATATTCTGGAACTCCTGCCTCTTCCGAAAGATGCACTCCAGCACTTTTTTCCCTGACCACACCATCAGAGTTGGGAAGGTGGACATGCCCATCATCATCCTAGGCAAGTCAGACTACCCCTTAATCCCCTGGCTCCTGAAGCCCTATTCAGGCAGCCTGGACCCCCTCAAGAAGTTCAGCACCAGGTTGAGCAGATGCCACATGGTTATGGAATATGCATTCAGCCCTTTAAAGGGGAGGTTCAGGAGTCTCCTCATCTTTCTGGACTTCTGGTTCTCCTGGGTGCATTTCCTCCTGCAGATCTCACAGAGTTAAGTAGATTGTGTCGGAAGTGGAGGACACACCAAGTTAGCCCAGCAGTGAAAAAAAAGTTACCAGGGCAGTCGTCCCAAGATACACTGTGTATGAAGCCTAATCCTAATCTCTGAGCTGACACCAAAGGTCTCAGTTCAGATGATGGCAATGTGCTTTGAGCAAGGCTATATGTTGCCTAGTCAGCAGGCACTTTCCAGCAGAGCACATGTATCCTAGGGGAGCATCAGTACACGCACGGTCTGGGGACAAGCAGGCATGGGAAGGTGCAGGCCAGGCCAGGAGCCTGCAGGTGGGAGGAGGGTGAGATGACTTGGCTGCCTTCTGCATCCTGCATGTGCTGGGTCCAGCATTGCTGTGTGGTTCCATGACCCTAGCCTCCTTAGTAGTGGCTTGTCATGTGAAGTTGTTCCACCATGAAGGCTGGAATAAGGCAGGCCTCTCCAGAAACCTTGTGAGGGGTTCCTGTGTGAGAATGTCATGGAGCTGAGCGCTCTGGACTAGTGCTCCATGTGCACCTACATGCACAGGTTGTTGTGCAGCCCCCAGGCTGAGTAGGCCAACTTAAGAATGGCCATACTGGGTCAGACCAAAAGTCCATGTAGCCCAGTATCCTGTCTTCTGATTGGCCAATGCCAGATGCCCCTCACAGCTCATCACCTGCCCCCGTGTGTATATAGGGAAAGTTAGAGCTCACCTGAAGTGCCTTTCCGTGGTTCATCCAAAGCCTGGAACACATTCTGGGAGGGAGGACTGGATCCAGGGTGCGGAGGAGGTCATGGCTAGTGGGCATGGTCAACTGACTGGCCACTCCTGGTCATCCATCACCTCACCCACCTGGAGGTGAAAGTTGGGCTTGTCCTTGCTGGACTCCACAATGACTACAGGGGAGGTAACCAGCCCCCCTTCCAGGATGGCATTCAGTTGTTCATAATAGTGGCAGCTGTGTGGTGCCACTCAGAGTATCCGCTCTATTCTTTAGCCTTGAAGTAGGCCTGCCAGAGCTCTTTGATTTCCATCCGGCACAGGTTGAGTGTCCAAGTGTGACCTTTCTTGGCCATGCTGGCAGCCATCTGTCCATCAACTTCTGCATTTCTCTTCTGGTGCGGAGATCCTTGAGGTTGGTTTCCTCTCCCAAGACCTCAAAGTCTGGGATCTCTGCACCAGTCCAGGATGGAGTTCTTCTGCATTTCTGGCCGGTGGCAGTTGTGGGAGGCTCTGAGAGTGTTATGATTGCTCATGGATACCTCAGTTGCTGCTGTGTCACACATAGCTCTCAACTCTTCAACATTGCACAAGCCCTTCTCCTGCTGCCAGGAATTTTAAGCTCTGTGGGAGGAGTGGGGCAATGGAGATGCCAGGTGTGGCCAGAACATTCAGAGCTACAGCTGTAAAAGGCCTCTAGAGGCCAATTCATTAGCACAATCCTTTAACTGAAGAAAACAGTTAATTGTCATCTGTTAAGTACTCCATCATCCATCCACTTTCTATGCTAAAACTTAAATTTCTAATATCTCGGGAAAGGGGATCATTCATAACTCAAATATTCCTAGCTGAAAACAGAACCTTCCTTATGGTTGTCCTTTCAGAAGCTTACAACTGAATACTGATTTAATACAACGTTGAAACTTTACTATAGAGATGGAAAATGCTGTTTTTAACCATCTTACTTAAATGAAACAAGCATAGAAGTTTTCCTTACATTGTCAAATCTTTTTTACTTCTTTTTTTAGTAGTTTATATTTAACACAGCACTGTACTGTATTTGCCTTTTTATTTCTCTCTGCTGCTGGTCGCATATTTCCAGTTCCAAATCAGGTGTTTGGTTAACTGGTCAGTTCTTAACTCTGTTGTTCGTAACTCTGAGGTTCTACTGTATTAATACAGCACATGACTCAGAAAGAATCCTGGGATTTGGTGCTCACCCTCAAACTTGAAAACAAAAGCAATTTAAAATAAATCCATTCAAATCTACGCATGTCTGGTTAGAATGTAACTATTTCTTCAGAGGCATGAAGCACAATTTACGTTATCACAGCTGTAACATCAGTCACACAGGATGTCTAATTCACTATAAATCCATTAACAAAATCTATTATCGTATGGTATTTGCCTGATTTGTTTCTTACTGCTCTTATACTGGAATTATTCCGTAGCCATGTTATTATTCCTGATTTACTGGTACAGAAGAATCAACCCCATCGAGTATAAATTAGTATTAGTTATAAGAATTATATAGTAGGTTCCTAACAGTTCTAGGTATATAGCAAAATTAATTTAATGATAGCACTAAAATATTAAAAATATATTGAAGAGTAGAATATTTCAGATTGCTGCAACATGCCTCTTGTGTTTCAAGATGTGCAGCACTGCAGTTTTAAGCATCAGTTCAGGAATAGTAGGTATTTTACTTTTATAAATGCCAAGTTAGATATTAATATTTTACTTTATACAAATGGAGGCTGAATTAAATTAACAGAACATAGTGTTCCAGAAACATATGAATGGAATAATTAAAATGATCAAAGCAAGGCAGGGAAAGGGTAGTATTTATAATAAAATTAATTAAAAAAGTATTATTTTTTCTGTTAATTCATTGAAATTCTTTTAAAAAGAATGAAATCAACTAATGAAAAAAATGTCAGCATCTTCTACAGCTTCGTGGCAACGTACGAATTTCTCTCATGCTTTGCTGTCAAAAAATGAAGGCTTGAGATGCAATTACTAAAGGTCTGAATTTGCATTTTTTTCCAGAAATCCAGGCAAATAAGAGGTGCTATGGTTATGATTATCATCGTTCTAGAGGTCTCTGCTTACAGATCTTCTGACAAAACTATTGGCTAGCTGCTTGTTAGATACATCACTAGTTATCAAACTAGTTATCACTAGTTATCAGAGAGTGGATCAAAAGAAGCAGCAAATTATTATGGTACCATGGTATATTCATATAAAGTGAAATTCACTCACCAAATATGTTTAATAGATACCAACATACACATAGTAAATGTATTTTGTGTGTGTCCCAGACCACGGCCTACATTAGGGTAGCTCCATTATTGCACTTTGCATTGCTCCAAGTTGATTCAACTTGCTATGGGAGAAATTATATCTGTGTAGGGGTATTCTTGGATGATGTACCATGAGTGTAGCACCTCTTGCACCATCACACAGACACAACACCTATAGCCAGGTTAGGGATGTAATCAGACCAGTAGAGTTAACCAGAATGTCCTTGCATCTAAGTCATTACTAGCTACTTGAATGTCCCCTTGGTATTTGTCACACCAACACTTTTCTTTGCATAGCTGTGTCTAGAGTTCAGGAATTATTATAAGTTATTTTTCCATTGCTTTGGGATGCTGCACACTTAAGGAAAGAAATAGTTCCAATTTCAATATCTCGATTTTCATACTAGCATTCCATTATTTAGGGAGAAACTGTGAATATATATGTATTTGTTGATCCTCTGCAAACACTACTCCTGTTGGAATTCTGCAATTGCATTTGGAGCCATAAAAAATTGCAGAATTACAACAGGAATAAAACATACTTACACCTATATCAACTGTTGGCTAAAAATGGAATGGAATGTTTACAGTGCTATTTGTCACAGAAATGTAGGTTCCATTAGTCCCAATCACTTACTAAAGACATTTTAAACATAGTGTCCAAATCTTGCTACATAAATTAAACATGATGTAACTGAGCGTAACATTAAGTGTCTCGTCACTGCTGATTGATGTAGAAATCACAGAAATTTCACTGATCATTATGCATTCATTTGATATTAATGTGGATGCCATATGTGCCTTTGTAAAGATTCTACAGTTACTCAGCATTCAATAAGTTTTAAATTGCCATAAAAAAGCGATCAAAAGGCAATCTCAAAATACCACCATAAAGAGAGTTTCATTTAAAGAGTACTAATGAAAATGTTATACATTGCAATCTGAAATATAAAGTAGAAGAAATGAATCAGAAGAAATAAATCAGGAGAAAATACTGGTGAATTGCAAGTCAGACCAAAAAGTATATTTGAACAAAAGATTGTCTGTGTGTTCTAGATTTTTGGACTATTTATTTACAGGTGAAATGTACTTTCATGACAAGTATAATTTTCCATTCACCTGGTGTGTTATAGTAAATCTCAATAAATGATTTGCTATAGGGAAAATATTAATTGCTGAAAAAAGTATAGTTGTCCAGATTCTCACTGCATCCATTTTCCACTGGAAGGGAACAGATGGTCACAGGAATCTGACTGTGACTCCCTGTTTTTCGGAGTGGCTCTTTGCCAACCCCGATATAGGACAGTTGGTAATGGCTCATAAGTCTTGAGTGCCAGCTGAAAATAGCTGGAACACTGTTTTGCTCATGCTACTCCACTTCCTGCCCTGGCACTTCCTCTGTACCATGGCCAGGTAGAGATATGACATAAGTGCCTTCATAGTCAATTCTACATTAGCTGAGCATTCTCCTTTGCTCCAGGAATGTTCATCTAATGTGACACTGTCAATTTCTGGTATCTCCAGATCAGTAAAAAGGATCAGGAATAGAGCAAAGAATTCTGTTCACTGTATCTCAAATATATTAACAGGATGGCTTATCTTTTCGCTTTTAGACTTACTGCTACTCAACAAAGTCCCTTCTGAGTTAGGTTTTACAGCATGTATATTATACAGAAAGTGAAGGGCCAGTGGGATGCTGAGTACCATCTTGCAAGACACTGACCACCCTCAGCTCAAAATCCGATTAAATGCATCAAGTCTTGAAAGCAGAGAAAACTCTATTGCTACTGTACTTTATCATCATTTGTGGGAAATTTATTTTGGGAAAATTAGATTAGCTTTGATAACTGAGGCATAGTTCCTTGCCTCTAAGGAAGATGGGTTATTTATCAATGCATGAAGTAGGGCTGCTAAAATTTTCCTATCAGATTGGATGGGAAATTTGTATGCTGATAAAGCTGAAAAATTCTTGCTTTTTAACAGAATAATGTTTAGGTTTGTGTCCCAAGCAAATGGAAATTTGTGTAATTGAAATGACTGGAGAAATCCATGACAAATCACAAAAATTAAAAGATGTGCTGCTGTAAAAATGATCGTGAGAAGAGTGTGGCTTGTTTCTGCATTATTGTAAAATAAATTTTTGGCCTGTAAAATTATAAGGAAATGTTCTGTCACACTTCCACACTTTGCTAATACCAGTGAAAGACTAGTCCAAGTGACTCATCTTGAGAAAATTTGTCCTCATGTCTGAATAAAGAGAAATGATTCCTTGTGTGGTTAATTACAAGCCCTCAATCCTTTCACACACTAACCTCATTGTAACCTGCCTCTAATACAGGAGTTCTGATTTGTCTCTCCCCTTCTTTGATCTAAAGTCCATGAGTACCATCTTATTTTACACTAGATATTCAGAAGATACCAGCCACCTATCGTATTGGCACAAGGCTCAGAAAAGTGTGACCATCATTAGCAAGATCTTAAATTAGATCAATATATAATAGTTGATGGAGAGCTAATCCCAAAACTCTGTATAATCCTTTTCATTGGATCACATTAGCCTGCCAACATGCCTTGTGACAGTTCTTGATGTAGTTTGTGCAATGCGTGAGTTCACGATCTATGCCCATTAAAACTCCTGGATTCTTTGCTGAAGCTGCCAATATGCATGATAAATGTGCCAAGTGTGAATGTAGTTTAGACATGTTTCCACTAGGAACTGGACTGAGATCACTCCTTCCATTCATATAAATCACCACATAATTATCAGTTTGTACTGATCTTCAGGTATAAACTAGTGTTCTAAAAGTGAAAGGATTTGTATCCCATCTCAACAAGCAACCCAAGGATCTGTACCTTGTTTCCTGTTTGTTTTCTTCTTAAGTTAAGGGAAAAGAAAATAGGTTTTCTGATTATATTGATTTTGTGTAAACCCTTACCACTTTTCACACCTTACAATTCACACACCGGAGGTTGGTATCTCTTTACTGTTGAGAGAAGACTTAATTCCAGGTATCTGCTGCCTTCTATTAAAGACTTTGGTCTTTTTACACAATATCTGACAGGTGCATGTCTTAGAATGAAAAATTAAAACTAAAAGGTAAATGTCAAAAATAAATGAGTGTTGTGATACATTATCACTGAGTTTTTAAATTTGCTAATTCACGTAGTACCATCATTTCTGACCACAGATTATCAAGGTTCCAGTGGGCTGGCATGGAGGAAATTATGAAACAAAATATTTTAAAGCAACATTTTCTTCACTATCCTGCACTGTTTTTGAGGTTACACTATGCAGCTGAAAAGTCAGCCACATAATTTCATATACACCCCAATTATATTTCATAAAATGCAGACAAATATAATCTTATTCCCAGGCAAATTAAGTAAATTCTGTACAAAAACTGAATTCTAATACCACACTAAAAATCTAGCTTTGCTGTCAAACAGAAAACAATTAGTTACAAATAAAATGAGCCTTATGCAGTATGTCTAGAATACAAAATGCAGAAAACAAAAAGAAAACAAAAAATCCTATGGCACAGGATTTATTTTATTTACAGAAAAAAATCTTGCACTTTTGCTAGAAATTTGCAAGTATGATAAGGCTAGTCACCAAGTCACTATAGATGGCTATAAGAAGCTTATTTTAGCAGCCTTATGTATTGCCTTATGGGACCGTTAGCACAGCTCAGTATGTGTGTAAGTGACTCATTTAGGAAACAAAGCAAAACAGGACATGTAGCTACAGCATAAGTTTCGGAAGATAAAAGCACCAAAGACTGTTTGCAAAGTTGAATGACAGTAAATGTGGAGCAGTGGGAAATTTCCATTTCCAGTTATTATTTTGCTGAAATATTATTTTGTTGAAATGCTCAAGGATTTGATACACATGGGAAAGAACAAGTTCCCACACTCCACCACCCACGCAAAAAGCTCACTGAATAATAAAGCACCAGAATAAATACAGCCACTGAAATCAGTCTAACTCAGGAGGCTAAACAGACGATTTAAGTTATGATACACATCTGAAAAAAAAACTGTGCAGAAAAACTGTGTAAAATGTAAATAATCTATAATAATCCATTTGCAGCATACCACTTCAAGCAATTACTCACAATTTCACTATATTTTGATGCTATTTAATTTATTCCTTTGTTCCCAGCCTACCTCTATTACCAGCTCAAGCTGGGACAGTTCTTCAGATTTGTAACCTAAAAAGAGTGGCATGGAGGTGGGGATATCAACCACATACTCTACAGTGAAGACCAAGGCGAAGAATTCATTTAACTTTCCTGGGTGCACTGTTAGTACCATTGATCATTCAGCAGTTCCAATAATATAAATTAGGCTTCCTGCTTCTCACGTCATTAATTTTTTTTTTTTTGCTATTAGTTGTGTGTGTTTAGCTAATTGCTCTTCAAATTACTTCATGGCCTGCCTTATTATATTTTCCTCCTTGACTTAAATTTGTGCTGCTTGCTATATTCCTTCCTGGGATTTGACTTCCTTTACAAATCTGATGCCTTTTTGCCTCTAACTTTCCATTTTACTCTGTGCAAGGGGGCCCAACAGCTTTGCTGGCCCCCTGAGGAAGGTAGACGGGACTAACTCCCCACTCCCAGAAGGTGAGAGACCTTGGGCCAAAGGGATAGGCTGGGGATACCCAGCCCTCAGCACCACCTCATGCCCCCTCACCTTGAGCCAGCTCTTAGCATTTCCTGGAGTGCACTGTGGGGTGCTCCAGCAGCTATATAAAGGACCCAGGGCTCCAGCCACCACTGTTGTCATGGCCAGGAGCCCTAGACCCCTTTTGAATCACCAGGCCCTGGGGCAACTATCCTCTTCCCCGCCTTCCCCCATCCGCAGGACTGACTCTCTGTTAGCTATTGTGGCTTCTTTTAGTCCTCATACCGTTTTGGTGATGGTGGTGAAATCAGGGTATGCATTTAGTTTGAGCATCTATTATGGTCTGTATGCAGTTTGCAGGAACATTCCCTGATGCTGTGCTGGCAGGACTCCCCTTTCCCTAAAGTCACCCAAAGCCTATGCTGAAGCAGCTCCCTTTTCCAGCCTATATGTGGCCAGGGCTACTTCACTCCTGGTACCTATAGGATATGGGAACATTTTGGAACTTAGCTGTCTGTCTTCCCTTCACAACTTCTCACCCCTCAGAAATGAACCCTTTCAGTAGATTACCTCTGTGAAACAAGGTAGTTATTCCTCTGCCCTTAGTTTAGGGCATCAATCCATACATGAGCGGTCTCAGACTCACAGCCCACAGATTATCTATGATCCAAACAGATCCACACATTTGTGGCTGCTGTCATTTGAGTCCCCGCAGCCCTGGGAAGAGTGTGTTCCTACCTCCCACCCCCTCCAAACTCAGATCCTGCTGTGCTCCTATTCCACCCTCTCCCCCATCACACCCTTACTTCAAACCCACTCCCCTGAGAGATGCACTCTCAAGGATTACCTGAAAGCCTGGCACAGGGCAGTAGCAGGGGTCAGGCCCCCCACACCTATGGGGTGGGGAGAGTGCACATAGAGCCTCACCTTTTCCCCCAGAGCCTTGCCAGAGGAGGGCGTCCGCTGGCCCACTAGGATTTGGAACTGCCCTTAAAATTGAGTCTAAGAGCCCTCTCTACATTCACTCTTCTTTGGCCTCTGCCTCCCAGGTCAGGGTCATCCTGGTGCTGGAGGCCAGGATTGCAGTCACCTCTTATACAGTAGACCTCGTATGGCACATGCACAGTGTAGCTCTAAGTAGTGTCTTCTCATGGTATCCACACACACATGCCCAAATATACATTCATGTGTCAAACATGAGTGTTTAATGGGCTTTTGGCATTTGAAGAAATGGATTAACGGTGATGGGATCAATCACACCAATAGGTATGCCAGAATGACCTACTTTTGCATGACCTGGCTCCCTTCCCTTTGCCATGTGATTCATGTCTCTCCCAGTTAAAGAGCTGAGGTGAGTTTAAAAAAATCTTTTAAAAATCATTTGCTTTCCTTGAGTGAGTTATGCTTTTAGATAAATCTCCTAAGGCCTTTTCAGTTTAAGTGTTTGCTTAAATTTGGCACTTCAGTTCTGACGCATTATAACTGTGATGAAATACTTTAGGTCATACATTCCATGGTGTCCAAAATGCTAGACACATGCGGCTAGTTGAGTGTGACGACTTGGCAGGTTGAGTATGGCTAGTTCGCTATAGCAGTAGCCACTACAATGGCTACTGCTTCAGAACTGGTTGGACATAAGGGGTATACATTATAGGGCCAAGTTTACAATCAAAGTTTTCACTGAAATTTTAAACTAAGTGTGAAAGTTTCTACACACTGAGGGCTCATCTAGACTATGCTAGAGTGTCGAAAGAGGATACGCAGGAATTTGCATATCTTCTTCTGATCTCACTTTCAAAAGCGAAAGTAGTTTAGACGTGGCTTTTTCGGTGAACCCTCCCCCTTTGTCGAAAAGCCGCTCTTCCTCAAAAAATGAGGTTTACGTGGCTTTTCAACAATGGGGGGGGAGGGATTCACCGAAAAAGCCACATCTAAACTACTTTCACTTTCAAAAGCTCAGCTTTCAAAGAAGATATGCAAATTCACATAGAATTTGTATATCCTCTTTTGACACTCTAGCATAGTCTACATGAGCCCCTAATGTCCTTTAATATGCAAGTTACAGAACACTTAATCTGAGAAGCAACAAAAGAGGCAGAAAGGGTGGGAAAAAGCAATGTTAATGAACACTCTCTACCTCATTTTTACGAGATCTGCACATCACACCTATTGAATTATTCAGTCCTTCCCCATTTAAATAATTTAATTCTGAAAATTGCCTTTATTTGTAAAATGCATCCTTTAGCAGGCACACAAACTGCATTCTCTGTTCCACTGGTGTTCTAAATATTCCCTTCCGCATACATGTTAGATCTAAACACAATTCTTGGCTCTTAAGAATGTTCCCTATCACATATACACAACCCTACACTAAAGAAATTCATAATATAACCAATGCAGACTGGGAGGCAAAGTACTGAGAAGCATGTCAAATCACTGTTGGGGGTTCATTATGTAATACTGTAAGAAAGTGAGTTCCAAGGGTGCACACAAACACTGGCAAAGGTAAATGAGACTGCATTGTTACCAAGCACACAGAATCAATCTCATATTTTCACACTGGTTTCAGCAGGGGCAAGTAAACTGACTGACAAACAGCATGTAAATCTGGAGGAATTTATCAGCATGAGTGCAAGAGATTTGCCTAGATGAAACAATATTCTTTGAATGAAGAGGGAGTGCTGTTCCACTACTTCATCCACGGAGGAAATAATATTCAAAATATACAGTATGTTAGGAGAGGCCACTTTGCCACCCTGGCAACTCTTTAGTTTGTCTTAATCTTTTTTTCCTCCCCTCTCCACTACAGATACACTGTTACTTCCAAACATGTTTGACTACCTTTAAAATGCCACCATACACTGTTCCTGCTTTGGTGATTTATTTCCTCTATTCCTTTATTTCTAGTGGTGGTCCTCCTTTATTCCCCCCTCTCCTCTAAAATCTGCTACCTCCTGAATTAGGATACCCCACAAGTTACCTATTCCACAAATTCCTTAGCAATATTTTACTTAGTAATTTTTCAGCAATGAGCTCAGCAAAGTGATAGCTAAACCTAAAATATTTATGAAATTCACTAAGGGCATGTCTACACAGCAGTATTCTTCCAGAATAAAGGACATTATTTCAAAATAACTTTGCGAGCATCAACACAGCAAGCCTGCAATTTTGAAATATCTAAGTAATGGGTGTCTTATTCCGGATTCTGTAACCCTCATTCTACGAGGAATAATGCCTGTTACAAAATAGTTATTTTGTAGTAGGGTGTGTGTAGACTGAGTAGCTGGAGTGATCATATATATAGTAGCCCAATGTCTGTGACTTTGTAAAGCTGAAATGCTGGCTGTTCCCTCTGGGCGGCGCTGTTGCTTCCCACCGTGGCGCTCGGTTGACTTCTGCACCTCAGCCAGGCCACCACGCGGGAGCAAGCGGCTGTTTGGGCCCTGTGCTCCCCATGTAGCACCCTCTGGACGAGCATGCATCTCTGACGTCAGGAAAGGGTGCCGGATTCAAAAGGAGGAAAGCGGAACAGACACAGAGGAGAATGGAGGAGGCGGAGGACAGTGAGAGAGAGAGTGAGAGTAAGAGACACGCAGCAGGAGGAGGAGAAGAGAAACACAGAGAGGTGGGAGGAGGAGGAGAGAAAGAGAGAGGTGGTGAGAGAGGCAGGAGGTGGGCGAGATCTGAGAGAGAGAGAGAGAGAGAGAGAGAGAGAGAGCGGGTGAGGCAGTAGGAGAAGAGAGAGAGGCCGTTTGTGCTGCTTGCTCCTGCGCAGCGGCCCAGCTGAGCAGCGCAGAAGTCAGCTGAGCACCATGGCAGGAGGTGAAGGGGGGTGAGGCAGTGACATACATGCCCAGGGGGCAGGACCTGGACGAGTGTGCATCCCCGATGGAGACAGAGGAGAGCAGAGAGAGAGTGAGAGGCAGGAGCGGGAGAAGAGAGAGAGAGATGGAGAGAGAGGCAGAAGGCGGAGGAGAGCTGAGGGGGGGGGGGGAGGCAGGAGGAGGAGGAGAGAGGGGGACCGGAAGCTCAGGAGAGAAGACCGACATGGAGAAGAAACCTGAAAATCCCGTCTTATGATGGGCTAATTGGCTAGTTTCAAAATAAGAGGCCTCCAGGCAATCCCACAGGGGCCCTGATGGCTCCTCTATCCACAGTCATCAGAATTCTGTAGCTTCTCTTCCCCTGCAGCCTTTAAAGCTGCAGGCAGAAAGGGAAGAGCTTGTGGCATGAAGCAGGCCCTGCTCACATCATACCACACAGCAGGACCTTCCCTGCTGCTATGGCTGAGCCCCCTCCTCCATAGCTACCAGCACTGCCTCAAGCAGCTCACAGCACCCTGTTAGGGCTGAAAGAAGAGGGCATCATCCTTGTCTGACGTGGAGATCCTGGATCTCTGAGATCTGGATGGGAGGAGGAAAGCCAGAGGTATCTCTGCACCAGATGCAGGAAAGCAGACACTTATGGCCAGATGGCAGAAAGCCTGGGCCACAAGCACACCCAGGAGCAGGTGTGTTTGAAGGTCAAGGAAAATGTTAAGTGGTTTGAGCATTGGCCTGCTAAACCCAGGGTTGTGAGTTCAATCCTTGCGGAGGCCATTTAGGGATTTGGGGCAAAAATTCATCAGGGATGGTCCTTGGTCCTGCTGAGAAGGCGGGGGACTGGACTCGATGACCTTTCAAGGTCCCTTCCAGTTCTAGGAGATAGGCAATCTCCATTATAATAAATAACTGCACCAGGTCTACACAAAGGCCACGGAGCACAGCTCCTGCCCAAGGGCGGCACCCCAGACCTGCCCTTACTATGGGCAGCTCCACTGTATTATGGGAGGGGTGCAGTCCCATTTCCGCACCCTCCCTTGCAGACTCTGGGCTGGAGGCAGCCATCGTCACCCTCCTGTGTGGAAGAGCCTGCGAAGATGAGGAGGTGGCGGAGCTGGATGAGGCCAACACCAGCTTCAAACCTGACAGCCAGGACGTCATGCTTACCTGATGCAGGTAACACTCCCAGCTGCAGCTCTGAGCATCTCCTTCCCCTGCCTGACCCTTCCACCTCCCTCCGGGTTCTTTCCCCCGTCCCTCCCCAGTTACATTTATCCCAATAATAAAAACAATAAAAACAGTCTATTGTTTCCAAACAAAAGTTGTGGATTCTTGTCTGTGCAGGGGAGGAGAGGGAGGGCAGGGTAAGGGAGGACTGTGAGAGCAAAGCTAAAGAGGGGCAATGCACATGCCCCTTGTGGGGAAGCCCAGGGGTGAGTGTTATTGGGGTCCTTGTGAGAAACTCTCCCTCAGGGCCTCATGGATTTGTGCAGTTCCGATAGGCCTGCCAAGTAGTAGCCATGCCTGGCTGCTCAAAGGCCCGGCTGATCCAGACAGCCTCTGCCCCCCACCCCTGGAAGAAACGCATCCCCCCTTGCTTTCACAAATATCGTGAAGGACAATACACGACCGCCACCACCTGTGTGATGTTCCGCTCAACAATAATATGGTCTCGCCAAGCCTGGCATGTAACGTTCCTTGGTGGGGTCAAGGTGTCCAGTGTAGGGCTGCATCAGCCAGGGGAGCAGAGGGTAGGCCACATTCCCTACAATACAGATTGGCACCATCAATAGCCCCCTCCCCCCCGCATGTCACCCAGATTGATGACCCTGTGAAGAATGGTGTTGATAGCCCTCACCACCTGTAAAAGAAGAAACAATCACAGGGTTGCCAGGGCCCTCAGGAGGTTCCTGAGCCCCAACTCCCCACATCCCCCAGGAGCAACCTTGACTTGCCCCGTACCCAATCAGGACTTTCTGAAGATGGTACTGAAAAGTCTCCCAGGGAGAGTCCAACCTCCCCCTCCCCTACGGAGCCTTGCTCCACCTGTTCAGTTCACCAACCTCCTGGGACAATCAGATGAAAGCACCTTTCCTGCTTGACCACTGCCCCAACAGTCAATCTCCCCACATCGAACTGGTTCTCAACAGACGGCAGCTCTCCAGCCTGGCAAACTTCCTGATGGGAATGGCAACCTGCTTCTGGAAGGGGATGGCTCCAGAAAGGTGTCCTTCCACATGCAGAAATTCTAGAGCCAATGCTGGTCATCCCACCATTCCAGGACAATCTGATCCCACCAATCGGAGCTGATATCCAGTCGCCAGAAACGCTGGTGCATGGTGTGCAGAAGACGGTGGGTGGAGTTGAGCTCCATGAGCAACATCCAGAGAAAGGTGAGGAACAATGAGATGGGGGGTCTTATTCCTGCAGGGCTTGGAAGGCAGCCCACAGAAGCTGCACCACGAGGTGCACCAAGACACGTAAGAGCAGTTGACTGCTAGGAGACAAGTCTGGTTCCATGACTAGAGTGCTGAGGTGTCCACAAGGGCAACTACAGCAGACAAAGAAAAGGCTTTGCTGTCCCTCAAAGAGGTAGGCAAAGGAGAAGAGCTTGAGACAGGGCTGTACAGTGGAAGGGGTCCATTAAAGCTTGAGCCTCAGATAGCCTCAAGCAACAGCCACAGGAAGTTACTGCTGTTCAGGGAGAGGATCAGAAGTGCTTCTGGGTGGCCTTAAATGCAATTCAGCATCCAATGAGTGTGCACTTTCTATTTTGAAATAGCTCAGCGCTATTTCAATGGGCATTTGCTGTGTAGACGTGCCTTAAATGTAGAGTAGACTGTTAAAATCACTATTTGCATTTGTGCCTGCTCCCCCACCCATGGATCGCTCAAGCTGTGATCTCAAAGTCAGACTCAGTCAGTGCTTCACTTTAAGCCCGGTCCTCCATCCCTCACCCACTCCCCAACAGTATAGCCCATCCTCGCTAAGTCCACGGTAAGTCCAAATTTTTTGGAAAAATATAGCAAAATTACTTAAAGCAGGGATTCCTCCCCCTCCCGCCCACCGCTGACTTCCATTTGTACAAACAGATTTTGTTTTTAGTGTAACTTAAGAGCGGGGAATAGGACGACTTATTATGCATCACTTCCTATGTGTCAACTACTTTAGTGAGCAACAGATGTATACTGGAGTGACTTATAGCTGGGACGCCCTGTATTTGGTAGAGGAAACTCCTTGTCAACTCACCCTTTCTAAAACTTCAGATTCCACATATTCTCTTCACTGACTCTGCTCTTTGGGTGCAAGAAAAGTTACTGTTAGGACAGTATTAAAGACAAGATAAAAATGAATTCACTTTACCATGATGGATGCAGCATCTTGATTCTGTATCTCATTAATAAATCATACATTAAGGCCTGAAAGGACCATTGTGATAATCTAGTCTGACCTACTGTGTAGGACATAAGATTCCATTCAGTAATCTCTGTATCATGCCCATAATCGCTGTTGGAGCTCAAATATATGTTGTATATTTTGACAAAGACTTCAAGTAAGAGAGAATCCACCATATCCCAAGGTAAGTTGCTTCAACGGTTAATTACTTTCACTATTAATTAAAACACTGTACCTGCTAGATAGAACTTCTCCTGCAGGATAGAACAAACATCCCCTTAGTGTCTGCAGCCCCCACTGTTCTCATTTAGAAAAGTGATCTTAAGTATACACCATAGCAATGTTCAACCAAGATTGCAATTAAGCTGCCATTCATGATGGGGAGAGGTAAGCTAACATGGTCAGAAATAATTTTGAAGCTATAGAAGAAACAGTAAGTAACAAAGAGCATTAAGGTTCAAAAAGATTAGATGCGACTTCAGCTCATTCACACTCACCATAGAGATAGCTTTAACCTCTACAGCTTGAAAACCACTGTGATATTACCATCATCTGCCAGTGATGTTCTAACTCACTGGATGTTGTGCTGATGTCTTACTGAACAGTCCTCATGTTCTACCTTAAGGATGGCCACATTTCATTAATGTCTGAAAGTTAGATATGCACATATAATTACATATTGTAACAGGGCTGGCCTTAGCACGAGGCAAACTAAGGTGGTCACCTCAGATGCCAGACCTGGGGGAGGCGCCACTAAGACCCAGAGAATTGAGACCTTTCAAATTTTGGCCCAAGCGAGGGAGCATGGCGGGGTCATTTGAGCTCCCCGCCTCAGGTGCCAAAATATTGTGGGCCAGCCCTGTATTGCAAAGCACATGGGGATCCTTCACACTTGAAGGTGTCATGACATCTTAGCAATGTGTGACTGTTCACCATTTAATTCAATGTGAGATTCAAATGTGGAAAAACATCCAAATATAGGCTTTAGAACTATACAAGTGTTGGTTCTGACTGTCTCATTCTCTGATTATAGCAAAATGTAGAAGCAGAATCCTGCACTGAATCATTTTACTATTTTTATAGTTTAGCTCAATTTTTATTTTTAAGACTGAGGGAGTTTTTAATGTGCATTTCTTGGGCATACAACACATTCCTGTCTCCACAATAAAATACTGTGCATTTAGGATTCTACAATTTATAATGTGCATAATCCAATGCTGCCGGTTATCATAGCTATGCAGCTGAAATATGGGTGAATGGGTAGAAGACGCCAGCTTATGGGTAAAGGGAACAGATGATAAGATACAGATCTAGACCGGGGAGGGATCGCTCAGTGGTTTGAGCATTGGCCTGCTTAAACCTAGGGTTGTGAGTTCAATCCTTAAGGGGACCATTTAGGGATGTGGGGCAAATCAGTCAGGGATGGTACTTGGTGCTGCCATGAAGGCAGAGGACTGGACTTGATGACCTCTAAAGGTCCCTTCTAGCTCTATGAGATAGGTATATCTCCATATATTAGATCAGCCGTCCCCAATATGGTGCCTGTCAGGCCACTTCTGGGCGCCCGCCGAGTGATCGGGGCCAGCCCTGCCCCCAGGCGCACGGCACAGGAGCGGTGCTAGCCCTGGGAGTGCAGTGTATGGGTGGCCCTTCCCCCAGGAGTGTGTGCAGCTCCGCCCCCCAGGGCACCTGACAGCCCCAAAAGGTTGAGGACCACTGTATTAGGTACACAGGGACAGATTTTCAAAGATATTTAGATGCCCGAAGATGCAGCTAGGCACACAGATTTGATTCTTTAGTCCTCTTGAATCAGAAGTAGTTAGATTAGAGGTTTTTGAAAAACCTACTAGGTACTTTAGGCACCTAAAAGACCTTTTAAAAATCTGCCACTTTGGTCTTATATTTGAGTGCTGAATATGGACGGATTGTCAGAAATGCTGTGCCTGCAGCTGCCATTAACACTAATAGGACCCAGTTAGGTGCACTTGAGAATGAGGCCATTTGCTAAGGTGCCTAAGATTTCAGGAACCCAAATGAAGACACTCACTTTTGAAACCTTGATCATCCTTCTTCTCTAATGATTAGAGGTGGTAAGTGATTTTTCATGGAGTTGATTTCTTTGGTTGAGCTCAGTTATTTTGGTTGTAATAGTTTAGAAGTATACCAAGATCAGAGGGAACATAATTGTAAGTGAGATACTGGACTTGCTATTAATACACATGAACAAAGAGAAATGACACTCATTCCCACAAGAGAAGAAACATTTCTGGTCTTAGGTTGTCACTACTTTACTTTACATGAGTGAATACTATTTGTTGATTGAGAGACAAGTTAACCTCTGTTTCATGTGATGAATATTGACAGAACAGTTACTAAAACTGCACGACAGTCATTTATGTAATCAGATTAACAATAAATGGCACTGGTCAGGCCATACCTACAAAGTCATATTGGCAGTTGTCCTGTGTCACTACCACAACACAATTCTAATAATCTCAGACGTTCTGAGCACAAAGTAAGAGATTTGGGTCAAGAACTCCTTTATCATCTATGGAGTTATGCCTCCCAGGGTTGAAAAGGTCCTAATTACAATTAAAGACCCAAAACTTTGGTCACACCAGAATAGCTGTCATCAACTGGCAGTTCAAATTTTAAAATATTTTAGTCTCTTCTCTCCTTCCTATCACTGTTCCCTTACAAATGTTGAGTTCACAAATGAAGGAAACTTCCTCCTCCCCCACAAATGTTGTGTTGTGTTGTTTAAGACCCTAGTAGCCAGTGCAACCTGAAGGAGAAGCTGGTCTTAGTTCATAGCACCTATGTCTAGGAACTCTAGTCCTGGACTGCGATTCCCCTTTTGCTAGATGTTGTACAAACATGCAATAGAAAGATGATCCCTACCCAAAGAGCGTTGGGGAGTAGTTTAACGGTGTGATGTTTAGGGACATAGGGATAACAAATCAGATGGCAACTTTCAGTTCCTGAATTAATGGCTTATATTCCACTCCAGCAAAGCATTACATAGGTACATAAATTTAAGCTTAAGTACTTCCACTAATTCAGTGCTCTAAAGATCCTTTAGATCTCAAAGCAGACAAAGAGTAAAGAACAGAAAGTGAAGTGGCATTTCCTCCCGTAATTTCTTTGTAAGAGTGAAAATAAGAGCACAAGACAAAATTTCAGGTGAAGGGTGCCCCTAAGCAGGGAAGTAGTAAAACTAAATTCCTCAAATTCATACCTTCAGGCTTGATTTTCCCCAGTTTGTACCATAAGTGACAAAGAAATGGGAAAGAAACCTATCATCCAAGAACATCCACAGAGACCACATGTCCTAGAAGGAAAAGATTTCATTTCACTTTCTTCTCTTGTATCTAGCCTTTGTAAAATGGATTAAAAATGGTGGCCATGCAGGGAACACTTTGAAAAACGAAGTATGTAATCCAGCCTCAGTTGTTATACAACATAGGCAGTCTTAGCTCAATCCTGCTTCAAGTAGTCCCAGCTGGTTTTCAATGTATTTTTCTCATGTTCCATGCAAGATTGCAGCTCCCCTGGCTATTGAGCTGAACACTTTAAGCAATTCAAGTCTTGATTACACCATCAAACCAATTATATTTTCTTTAAGTTCATACACTTTTTTAGACTGGTCCCTTCTGAACAACCCTTATATTCCAGTTCAGTTGCTAGGTGATCTAAATATTGATCAGTCAGAACTTTTTAATCTGAAAGCTCAGTGTGGTATGAGAAACATCACCAATCCATAAATACAGCCAGCCCTGGTGTGACCTAGCAGGAAATAGATCCTGGGGAACAGAGCAGATTACCAAAACAAATGTAAGCAAAAAAGCCAGGCACCAAGGAAATTCGGCCTTCATTAAAATGTACAGGAACTAGGAAGCACCTTTAATTACCTAAATGATTATAGAAATAGTTAAGAGAGAAAGTGTCTTGAAGGAAATGGAGAAAACTACTCTCTTGATATACTGAATGAGTCAAATATATGAAGAGAAGTACATAGATATAGTCCAATATGAGTATCTCAGGCATCCAGCATCACACACACACATAGGCCTTAGAGACAAAGCAGAAGAAATTTTAAAGAACTATTACAAGACAGATTCTAAAATATTCTATTCTAAAAGCCTATAGGGTTAAAAAAAAATTTTGCTTTAGATTTCTAAAAGCTACAGAGTATGTCTATGCTGCAATTCAAAACTTGGGGCTGGCACCTGCAAGGTAGGAAGGTTCCAGTGCTCATGCAGAGTTCATAAAATGCCTACACTGCAATTCAACAGCCATGCAAAGCCAAGTCAGCTAGCATGGACCACCCATGAGTATCTCCATGGGAAGATAATGTGGGAAGAGGGTGCCCACAGTAAAAAAATATATCTGCACTATGTGACAAATGTTCTGTGGCCAGGTAATATGGTCAGTCCCCTTCCCCTTCAACTGAATTCTTCTTTACTGTTGGTTCACATTTAGCTTGGAGCTACCAACATAAGGGCCAAAAGAACCCTCCACCAAATACCACGTCTGAGAATATTAATGAGTAAATAGCATAAAAAAAACTCAGTCCTATCAACTAAGAAGATAAGGTACCACATTGGGGTTTGTAATCACTTGCCTCTAGCCAAAGATGCACTGGCCTATCTCACCCTCTATGTTCTTACATTTACTATGGCTCTGTTCATACTGAAACTGAACCACGTCTTTGTCCGACAGCCGGTAGGCCTCTTGGCCTAATGGGTTAGTAGCTCATAGGATAACATCTGCTTGGCAGAGTCAGTAACTTGTGCTGGGAGCTTGAAAAGTTAACTAGTGATTCAACCAGTATCCTGAAACAACCTATAACTCAGGGTGTGTTCTCCCACAAATTTACCATTCTTCTGACCTCATCAACCCTGCCTCTCAACTGCTACTCTCATGATGCCCTCTGTGCAGCTCCTGTCCTGGCCAAACTGGAAAGGGCTCTTGATGAGACTTTTCCCAGGGCTCTTTGGACCCACTTGAAGATTGTGAGGAGGGGAATTTCTGACCCTGAAAGCCTCTCTGAGCTCTAGGGGTCCTTTGGGACTTAGCAGCCAATTCAGCTGGATGGTGTACTCAACTTAAGAGCCTATTCATGCTGTACTCAGAGACTTCTGCTCTCTCTCTCTCTCTCTCTCTCTTTCATGTTGGAGTTGCTCTAGTGAGTGCAGGTGTCCCATAGACCCGGGACCTAATAGAGTTAGGGAGAAAAGCGGAGTTGGGCACAACTCACCATCTGACAAGCCTGGGAAAGCTGTCCCACAGGTGGAGCACTTTATAAAATAGGGTTGGTGCTTTTTAGGCTTTTCTGCCAGGAGAGGGAACTGCAGAAGAGCCAGCTGGGATGCACTGATGCAGAGGCTCAGGGTAGGTTAAGCCACCTTGATGAAAACTGACCAAGCAAGGAGGAAGAGGCTGGAAAGGGAAAACACTGATCCAAAAATAGCCAAAGAGAAACTCTCCTGAAAAGCAGGAAATATGTGGGAGCAACAGAGGCCTTTGTCCACACACTGCTACTGAGGCAGAGAATGCAATGGTGAGCAGCAGAAAAGGGGGTATGGTCAGAGCACATGGCACAAAGACTTCATCTGTTTCCACAAGGTGCACAGAGGAAGGACACAGCCCAGATGTCTAGAATTGTGCTAGAACAGTCAAGAGCCAATATACTTGCCTTCTAGAGTTCACATTCCCAGTCACGGTGTCCTTTTAACTTGCGGCCATTCTGCCATATATGCCTATATAACTGGGCAAGCCCAATTTGGCTTGCATAGACGATGTTAAGGTACAATCTGCATACATGAATATAGGGGGTTATACAGGAGTGGAGCAGTAAAAGCCAAGGGTAAAGTCAGCAAATGAAGAACATAACTTGATCTTTTCCTCCCGATTCAAAAGAATTAGGCTCCACAGGTACCAACTTGCAAAAGGTCAGATAGTTTCAAGTCACCATGTGAGGAAATTGAATTCAATCATGTGAGGTGGCTTTACTTAATATTTTAGCAGTAAACTATTACTTGATAGAAAACTGAAATGTTATTCATGTGCAGTTCGAAGGGGACTCCTTTAATAGTGAAATCAGTGTATTATAAATCAGAACATGGCACACTAAAGCTGAGGGTCACTAGGACAACTGTGGGTTTTATTCACAAAACCAGCAATGGCTGGTTACATTGTCTAAATATATCCCTAAAGACACAGTGACATCTAGAAAAGTGAAGCATGAAAGATAAAAGATGGTGGCATGTACAACAGGGTAACAATTTTTTCCAGTGACCTATGAAAACCATTTTTCAAGCAACAATTGGGGGGAGCCCCCTTCCCCCCCAACAGAGACAGATTGTTTCATTTCCCAATCAAATTTTGGGATTTGTTTTTAAGAAAAAAAAAGAGGTGATATATTTAAACACTGGATTTAAGGGTAAAAACAGAATGAATGAGAACAGCATTGTGTGAATACGTATTCATTGCTCTAGTATTTAAGAATTATTGTTTAGTAGGACATTCTTAGAAGGTTTTTAATCGGTTACAACTTTAAAATAGTTATGCATGTGACCGCTCCCAACTAGTGAATGTTATATACACTGATCTGTTTATTGCACAAAAATATTGGCATTATGCCATTCTTCAAAATAAACCTTTTCTTAAATGAAGAACTACAGAGCAATTTGTGCAATTAAAATACCATTGAATGTTACAAACGGTTTATATAGCACAAAACATTGTTAAAGACTAAAACCAAGAAACAATTAACTCTCAATGAAAACCCAATATGAAATATTTTAGAAAATATCTACAATCCAGTTTTTAGACACTATGATCAGAAATGAACATATTTTCCTCCTACAAATTATCTTGGCAGGAAAGAAACTGATAAAACACTATGCATTTTTCTTCTTTTTCTTTAGGCATTCTCTTTTCATAGAGTGTTCAAGTTTTTATATTTCAGTAGCAAAATACGTATTCTATAGACTTTAGTAAAATGTGCTTCCCCCACCTATTACTGTGATGATTTAAGAGTACAATAAACTGTCTACATGAATAATTCCAAAGCATTTTAGGATCTTTTAGTTTTAAGTCATGTGAGCATATTTCTTTAATCTTTCACAAAATTTCAAAACTGGAATTTCATTTTTTCCTAACATTGTTTCTACACGTCGATGACAATATTTAAAAAGGTAACTGGTACTTACTGCTTATCAGAATATTAAGAGAAAAAAGCGATTCTCAAAATTACTTGTTATAGAACAATGAGAAAGTAAATAGTATTAGTGTTAAGAAAATATTAATAATAGTATAGAAACTTCTGATCATTTTGGTCCTGATGCTTTATTGTGCTATTAGGAAAAAAAAGTTATGTAGATTAAAAGCCAAATGATATTGATTCCAATGCATAGCTGAAGAAAGGAAACACACCTATATTCTATGAGATTCTAATTTGTGCTTCATTGAATATAATTGTAAGATTTTCGGTTAATTACAGTATTTAGTTTAACAAGGTAACATTAAGGCTACAAGTGGCTGATGTATATTTAAACTCGTAATTTGTTAACCAAAGTATTTTACAATTACAAACTTAAGAATCTGAAATTGTCAGATTCCTCTAAATCATTGGTAATCTTCAGTATGTTGCTACATGTACTGAGTCCTAACAGTACAAAGTGAAATCAATATTTGATTTTCATTTAAACAAAAATGAAACTCATTTACACCATTTCTTGAAGTTAAGCAGCATTTTCAGCTTGTACAAAAAAGGCAACAATATAACTATAAATTACATATTCTAATAAACCTTCCCCAAGAATTAAGAGATCCACATGAAATTCCTGTATTTTAGTTGAGAATGTATAATTGACATTGGCAAAAATTTGCAGTTAGTGTTAAGTTGGCTTAGGCAATGGTAATAAAGTGCAAACTACTTGGTATAATGTCTAATGGTTATATTTTTCTTCTGTGGAAAATGAGTGAGTGAGCCTGGATCGTCCATTGATAGATACAGTATATGATGGAGCAGCAACCTAGGAGAAAAGAGAAATATTTACCCAATTTTAAATCATTTCCCCTGTAGTATTTTATTCCATTCTAGCTTTAAAAGCAGTATATTTTTTGTAATTCAATGAAGTTTTTGTTTCTGTGCAATTTTGAAAATCAGATATTTATTGCTTCTGTAGCATGTAGGCTTTGGTCAGCATTAAAGGTGAATCAACTCATCACAAACTGCACACTTAATACAATTATTGAACGTGTCTGGAGCTCTGCTGTCACCTCAAAGAAAAATGGGGAAGCAATCTTCTTTTAGTAAGGTACACATTAGAATGGATTTCAATGTGTTCCATGATACTGCAATGAATTTTACACTAAATGCTAAAGTTTTACTTGGTGATAAACCTGTTGATTTAAATTTAAAAACAAATGGTCTGGTAGCACTTTACAGACTAACAAAACATGTAGATGGTATCATGAGCTTTCGTGGGCACAGCCCACTTCTTCTGATGACCAGAGTTTTGAGTTTAGAATATGCAAAGCCACATCCTAAACTCAAAACTCTGGTCATCGGAAGAAGTGGGCTGTGCCCACGAAAGCTGATACCACCATCTACATGTTTTGTTAGTCTGTAAAGTGCTACCAGACCATTTGTTGTTTACGTTTATCTGTACAGACTAACTCCGCTATCCCCTGAATCTTCTGTTGATTTAAGACGTGGCCTTTTTTGCCCCCAGCAATGCTGAATACATTGCCAACTCCAACTCAAGTCAGCAGGAGCAGTGGATGCTGTGATCCTGAAAATCAGGCCCTAAGATTAAATACCACTGTAAAGTTCCTGAACAGAATTTACCAACATGATGAAAATATTCTGAAGAAAGAAAAATTGTTAAAAACGACCTCATTTGACCCTTTTAGGTTAGTAATTACTGAAGGCCCCATTCAACAGTAAAGTTCCACAACACAAAAGGCCACAGATCTTGGCTCTGCACTCTGGCAAGTTATTAAGGAAAGAAAAAAAGAAATAAAGAAAAAGAGACTTGGCTACCCATGGTAGCATTTTTGTCTGGGTTCTTGTGTGTTCCCCTTACTGAGCGGCATCAGGGAAGGGGGAATATAAGCACCTGATAGACCATGGTCAGCATACTTTCTTAAGTGGCATGCCGAGATTTAACTTATTAACTATATTTACGGGTCTGCATGCCATTGATACTTTTAAAAGTCAATAATAGTCTTACTTACAGCAGCTTCATTAATAAATAAAGATGCAGATCTTACCTTTTTAGTTCAAGATTTTAAAAAACCATTAAGATCAGAGTTTTAGATACCTACAACACTTCAAATAATCCTGTTAAAAGAATCTTTTTCTTTCTTAGTTTGGGATACATGGGCTTAATTCTTGGCTCCACCACAGACTACCCAAAGGTACATCTACACTGCAGCTGGAAATGTAATTTACAGCTCAAAGAGACCCCCACACCACCTTTAGCTGAGCTAGAGCACTGAGAATAGGTCTGCACTGCAGTTAAAAACTCATTGCTGTAAGGTGGGGAGCACACACACCTCTTGGTAGCACTAAGGGGAGCTGAAGAGGCACCTCAGGCTATCTCTAAACTACATAAATTAGATCAAAATTGCAAATGAAGCAGGTATTTGAATTTCCCATGCTTCGTTTGCATAATGGCAGCCATGCGTTCTTTCGAAAAAGGGTGTTTTGAAAGTGAAACCGCTGTCTAGACACAGTTCTTTTGGAAAAAACAAACAAACCCAACAACCCCCTTTTCGAAAGATCCTGTACTCCTGAGACACTCAGAAGCTTTAGAGGGGTAGCCGAGTTGGTCTGTAATTGGAAAAACTTAAACAACAAATAGGCGAGCAGCATCTTAAAGACTCACAAAACATGTTGGCCCACGAAAGCTCACAATAGCATCTTGTCCAAGGTGCTGCTAGACTACTTGTTGTTTAAGTTTTTCCAGTTACAGACTACCTCGGCTACTCCTCTAAAGCTTCTCAGTGTCTGAGCAACACTGAGCTGGTTGAAACTTAACTTTTTTTTTGGGGGGGGGGGGAGAAGAGGAGCAGAAAAGCACTCTTTTATAAAACAAAACTCTCTCATCCCTAACTGTCAACATTGTCAAAATGGTTTCTCTTGGGTAAAAAATGTTATGCCTTTTCACTAACAAACTTCAAAAGCTTCAGGGGGGTACCCAAGTTAGTCTAACGAGGTAAGTCAGTTTTTGGAGAGGCTTTTAGTAAAGGAAAAAAATTCACTAACTTCTTTGGGGAGTGAAAGGAAACAGAAAAGACATCGGACATTTTGAAAAAGGGAGAAAAAATAAAAAGGGTCCATTTGGCACACTATGAAATGAAAACAAACTGATAAGTTAATACTTTGTTTTTCTCCCTCTGTGAAAATATATTTTAGCCCATTATGAAAGCACAGAAAAAATCATGAGTTACGCTTTTATTGACAATCCTATCAGAACCTTCAGCTGTGTTTTTTAGATCTAGTGCCAGATATTGAGAGGTATTTGGGTGCCTAACCTGCTTTGCACTCTAGAAAACCCCAGATGTCTAACTCCCATTAAAAGTCAAATGAAAATAAATGCAATTCCCATTAGGCACCTATCTGTGTCTCTAAGTTTTTGTGATTCTAAATCATTAACACCTCCTTATCTTGCTACTTCCTTTCAAGCATGGAGCAGCCCCATTTAGCAGCTGCTTGACAATGCCCCACCCCTGCCAATCAACTGAACTCCCTGCCTGCCCAAGCTGTGAGACTCAAGCAGCAGTGCAAGCTCCCTGCTGTGCAGAGCAGGAGCAGGACTAAGCTCCTGCCTGCCTGCCAATGAAAATTTGCTCACGTGGCACAGGTACGCACTGTAGATTGCAGACCCCTGAGACAGACCTTTTACCCAATTCACTAGGACCAGCTAGCACCTAATCTTCACTCACCAAACCAGTCAATGGAAGGTATGAGTTAATTCACTTAAAATACTCTGCCCAACCTGGATCACTATCTGGATACTTATACCCTGCTGACAAAAGTGTTCTATTTTTCCATTGATTACAGCATGTCCTATTCTCAGTTTTCAGCTTTTAATGAAAACATTGTCAGACTTCATCAGCACAACAGGCCTAAAAATAAACTCAATGCCTCATTCTCTCTCCCCATGTCTCCCCCATTGTATGTATTCCCCTAAAACCAATGCAGGGATTAATATTTTGTACATTTAATGTTTCAAATGTCCCTACATTTAAGCAGACTTCACAAAATTCTCATCAGGCCCCATGCTTCAGAACACTTTAGGTATGGGTCTAGGTTCCTACACTCCAGTCTTGAAGTTCTCCCTGAAAACAAACATCTACAAAGTCCATAAAAATGTTGTTCCATATCACTATTCTGCTCTTTTAGAAAAACTTTCAGACACAGTTCTGAAGAATTCTGGTCTAATTTTCTGTCCTTTAGATTGTCAACTCCTCAGGCAGGGAGTGTCAATGATTTTCTTACGGTACAAAATTGGCCAGGGAAAATACTTATCAAAACAGAGCTCCTTGCTAGCCTTTTTCCAGCTTTCCATTTGATTTGTTTTTTGAATTCTGATGAACACCTTATCAGTCTTATTTTTTCAAGTAAGTTATCAGGTATTATGACAAAAATTACAAATACATTCTACCATTTTTTATATTTTATCCACTTTTTAAAGTGTAACATCCTATTTAACTGGTTAACCCATTACATAGGAGGAGAGTAGAGGGGGCTGCCCCAGCTGTGGATAGAGTCTGCTTTGGCTGGCTGGAGCAACCCTGCCTGACACAGCAGCACTGCCACCTTCCTCTCCCTGCAGGGCTGCAGTTTAAGCGGTTAATTGGAGTCAGTAAGCCACACCTGTTAAGAGCGAGTCTTGCCTGTTAACCACTCATATACCTAGTTTCAATATAAATCACAATGTAACTATGTGTAGATAGATAAAGATTACAATAATCAAAAACCTACATAATAGAAAGACGGATGTTTCTTATACATATACCAGTCAGATCCAATCTTCATCAAGATTCCAGAAGATCCAAATTGGATTCATTTCAGCCACATTCCTTAAAATGATTTGTATCTGGCTGACACCTGGTTCACTGCAACACGGCTTCTAAATGAGCACCATCCTAACTGCACACTGGGCTCACAGATCATGCTGAATTTCCACTTTTGGCCATTCTGGGAAAGCAGGGATATTCAATCTGTGCGGCAAAGGTGGGAAACTCAAAGATAAGTATTCCACCGCTGCACTTCAGTTGAGAGAGAGAGAGATTTCAAGTACCTAAAAGGGTTGTTATATGGAGGAGGGAGAAAAATATTCTTCTTAAGCTCTGATAGGACAAGAAGCAATGGGCTTAAATTGCAGCAAAGGTGGTATAGACTGGACATGAGGAAAAACTTCCTAACTATTATGGTGGTTAAACACTGGAATAGCCTGTCAAGGGAGGCTATGGAATCTAGACTTTTAAGAGCTGATTAGATAAACACCTGTCAGGGATGGTGTAGATCAGTGTTCTCCAACCTTTTTAAGCACAAGATCACTTTCTGAATTTAAGTGCAATCCAAGATCTACCTCAGACCCTTTCCCCCCTTCTTCTTTGTACCCCTTCTCTGAGGCCCTCCCCCATCCTCCCTCACTTTCATCAGGCTGGGGCAGAGGATTGAGGTACAGGCTCTGGTCTTGGATTAAAGGATCTGGCATGTGAGACAGGCTCTGAGCTGAGCTTGGCAGGCCATTGGGGTACCAGAGGAGGTTCTAAGTGCAGGCTCTGGGAGGGCATTTGGATACAGGGATGCTCGGGGGTAGGGCAAGGGTTTGAGTGCAAGAGGGGGTTCGTTACTGGGGTAGGGTTTCAGGAAGTGGGCACTGTTCATCTCAGGTGGCTCCTGAGTGGTGGTGCAGTGGGGCTAAGGCGGGCTCACCTCTACACTGACCCTGCACCACTCCCAAAAGCAGCCAAAAACTCTATCCCAAATCCTGTTGTGCCCCCTCTCTGCTCTGTGGAAATAGGATGCAGGGAGGAAGAGGGATCAGCACCCTTCTCTCCCTCTTTTGCCTTGCACAACACTAGAAGGCTCCTGAGGGGACAGCTCCAAGGCAAAGGGCAGGAGAGGAGTAGCAGTACAGGGAGGGGCAGCTCAAGTGCTGGCACTTGACAGCCTCTTAGCCAGACCAGTCAGGATCACCTGTCAGAGGTTCCAAGATCTACCAGTAGATCATGATCTACTAGTAGGTGACCACTGATCTAGAATGGATTGTGCTTGGTCCTGCCATGAATGCAGGAGTCGGGACCTGACAACCCCTCAGGGTTCCTTTCAGTGCTCGGATTCCATGATTCCACTGACAGTGGACTGTTCGGGCGCCAAAATGAAGGAACCCTCATTCTCCTGAATATGGTTTTAAGAATTAAAGATGTCTATAAAGTAATTGCTTAGGGTTAGGGATTTTCTGGAGCAGTTGGATAGGTGGGTAACAAACCTTTTGATCTTCAAAAGAGACAGGGTTTTGCAGGAACAGGTCATAATGTAGCATGGTGGTAGAAGACAAAAAACTTGGCTTGAGAATAGAAAGATACAAAGGCAAAGATCTATAAAACCAAGCCTGGATGTTAGCTAAGGATTCTAATTAACAATACGGTAGATCTGCAAATATCTAAATGAAGAAAATATAGGCTGAAACTATGGAATGAGCTGATACACCATGTTTTTAGTACATGTATGCTTGCAAAGAAAGAATTTAAACAGAATATTCTTATGGGGTGTCAGACTGTTCATAGTAACTAGCAAAAACACACCATTTAAGCAAGCCATTTATCTCCAGTCATTTGAGCATAAAACATTTGTGTTTTTATTCTTTACATCAATGATTTCTTTTATGTTATTTCCATAGTTTCTAATTATTAGATAGCATTTATTAAGTATCTCTTTAATATCTCAGCTAGGGATGTGAATATTTAACCATGGGCCAGACCCAGCTACAACATCTGTCCATGGCAGCCCCTGCCTCCAGTGGGGGCCGCTCCTGCCTAGTGGCAGGAACGCCCCCTCCTAACACTTATTGCAGCAAGATGCATATTGAATGCTCTCCAGAATCACTGCCCATAGAAACACTGGATGAAAAATGAGATAATTCTCTTTATATCTTAAAATTAGTGTCTACTTTTTAGTTTCACTAGCTAGAATTAAGTTTGTAAATCAGTGGTGGGACCTGAGACTCACAGGATGCCTGAAGCCCCATGGACTCCTGTCTGCCCCTCTTCTCCACTTGCCTCTCACACACTGGGGCCCTGAATTTCCTACTCCTTCCCCTCTCACAGCACTTTCAAAGCTCTATCCCCACTCCTCACCCTCCCTTGAACAGCTGAGAACAGATGATTTGTGGCATTGCAGCTCTGGGAGAGAGGGGAAGGAGCGCAGATCAGGTGATTTGTGGTCTCCAAAAGTACTGAGTGGGGGAGGAGTAGGAAGTGTAGGGATCTGGCATGTGCAAACATAAGCACACACTTGTGTGCTTTGCTGAAGCAGAGCCTTAATTAATTCTGATCTAACATTTCTGAAAAATTCTCTAATTTAAAAAAAAACGACAGCACAAGCTTTCTGCACATACATTTTAAAATCTGCTTTTGTACAACTGCCTCCTCCCCCCTCAAAAAATAACCCAACACACACACACACACACACACACACACACACACACACACACACACACACACACACACACACACACACACACACACACGAAACTCCCTTTTCATGCTTAGTCCCAGAACAGATTGCTTTTAGGGATTAATTTGGTCATTTTGAAATAAGCACTGTGAATCCACTGTTGCTCTTGTGATGATGAAAACTCACCCGTTTTAATTTGGCAGCAGCTTCTCCAGAGCGGATAGCAGCCATCAGACTCTGGTGGATCTGTTCTGGGTCAGAGCTCTGGAACTTTACAGCAGTTTCTCTCTCAAAGACAGTTGTTGGGTGGTCAGTTGATGATTGCACCTGGGTGTTTTGTTCACTGTTTGAACAGTTACTTTTCTATTTAAAAAAAAAAAAAAAAAAAAAGCATTTCATTGGAGTGAGGTCATAATGGATATCTGAAACAGTCTGGCTAAATGTTACAGCCATTTACCTTCATTCTTCATTTTGTTTCATGCAAAATTTAATTTTGTGCTTTCACTTTGGTAGTAATTTCTATATGAGGTGATATCACCAAGGTGAGGAGGCCATACAATAGCATCTGGAAATTTTAAAAAGTTACAAGCCAGATGGGATTTAAGGAACTTTTATACTGGTAACATGGGGAATTTTCTCCTCAAAAGGTCTATAAAATTATCCACATAATCTTAGTAGTTTAGTTAAGATCAAGTTTACTTTTATGCCTGCAAGTTTCTTAGTCTATTTCCTGAGGCATTTGTAATCCTACTGTTACTGCTTTACCACAGGATGAAAAGTACAGGATTTCCAGGAATAGTCACACAGGTAGATTTGAAACTTAATCGTACAAAATATACCGAGACTAGCAAAGCTGGAGTTAGGCCAGGCATAGCATGGATGCTCCTCTCAAGCTGCTTGCTTACTCTCCAAAATCTCAGCTACATTTGCAGAAAGGCTGAAATAAAGGCTGCTATTTCAGAAAAAAACAATCTCTTCTAAAATGTGAACTGAATACAACTGTTGCAGCAATGTCCACCTGAATTAGAAGAAAATACGAAACTATACCTCATCTTCTGCACTCCCCCATTCATCTCAGAGTTAGTCATAGGCCAATGATGATACGTGTCAATGTATGATTTAAGTGACAATGTTAATACATATTTCATTGTTCATTAAAACATGTTTAAAAAGACATGCTATGAAAAGGTGCACAATGTACTCAGAGTGACATCTCCTTTTGAGGCCATAAGTGGATAGATTTGGGATAGGACCATTTCTTCCTCCCTGCCCAGTCAAAAATACCCAAGTCGAAGATCACAAACAGGGCATCTGGGAAAGCTGGGTCCAGAAGCATGCAAGATTCTACTTTGAATATCTGCATAATCTACTAATATTGCCATCTTATTGTAGCATCTGAAAGTGACTAGAAATTATATAGGACAAACTTCTGGAGAGCTTCACCAACTCTACTTTTCCCTAGATACCAGTCAGGTTATACAATACTACTGACTCATGATGGTCATACCAAAAGATAACTAGTTCCTTACACATATTCTGTTTCAATGTCCCTCAAACATTATACTGGGGCATCACTCAAAAATTAAGTAAAAACTAGTTTTACACAGAATACACTTAACAACAAAATCAGCAATTGTGAATATGAAAATAGGTATGTACAGATAAACCAGATCCAATTAATTTTCTTTCCTTGTAGGTCTGAGACAGTTAATTACAGCAAGACAACTATTTCTCAGCATTCAATTTTGCATAAGTTTCATGCTGACCACGACATTACTTATTTTTCCTATATCCTAGCAAAATGTTGTACATGGTGATATGACAACATAACGTACCACTAGATGTTCACATATTTATGAAACCTTCAAAGAAGGGACAAAAGAACAGGACTATGTAGCACTTTCAAGACAAACAAGATGGTTTATTAGGTGATTTTGGATAGTGTGAAGCAGAGTCTTTCATTGTAGACAGTACAGTATGTTGATCTGAATGGATTGTTCACTTTTAGTCCTTTGGGTATGATGTCCATCTTTTTGCACTTGGATAATAATAATCACCACCTAATAAACCATCTTGTTAGTCTTGAAAGTGCTACATAGTCCTGTTTTTTGTTTCAGCTAGACAAGACTAACATGGCTACATCTCTATTACTATTCAAAGAAGGGACAGAGTGAATCTCACTTGTCAGTGAAATGTAGTGATTAATGTTCAGACGTTCTAAATTTTGTAAAACTTACCTTATCCATTGGACTGTATTGAGAACCTCCTGTTAAAGTCTGTAAAAATTGCTTCTTTACATCTGCTATGGAAGTTGCTGAGGATAGCGCAACAGGAGATTCCTCTCTTGATGGCTGGCTACCAATGGTACGTGGTTTATTGAATGACTGAGATCTTTTGACTGCCGATGAGACAGCAAGAGCAAAGGGAGATGGCCTAAAACTGGAATACGGTTTTGGAACTGCAAAAGTTCTAAGAGTTCTTAAATTCAGTGTTGCTGGCTGAGAGGAGGGAAAACTCAAAGGTTTAGCAGTATTAACAGAAGAGGAGGTGGTGTCAATTTTTCTCTCATCAATCTTTTCTTCATCTAATTGAGCAGGAAAGTTAATTGTTTTTTGTAAAGGAAAAAAAGACTGATCTGGTGATGTTAAGTTTTTCTCTCTCTCTGCATTTATAGCCTCACTTTGAGTAGGACTAGTAGCAGCACTGACACTTTTGGCAATTGCAGATGTTACATAATGACCTGAAGCCCTTCTTTGCATTTGTAAGTAAAAAGAACTAGGTTTCATTGTAGGACTCAAAACACTTGATTTTTCTTGAGCCACATGTGAAGAATTAGTGCTACCTAAATTTAGCTTCAATGGAGTTATGGCATTGCCTATATTGAGTTTGGAAGCTTCTGTTTCTATTTGTTTGCTTTCAGTAGTAAGCCCACATTCAGAAACTGAGGCACTGTCAATTCTGCTACTTTTGTGCAGCTGATTATTAAAATACGAATCAGTTTTGGCAGTTAAACCAGACTCTGACTGACGTGTACTTTTCGAAACCCAAAGAATTTCAGTTTGTACTCCAAATTCTTTTGAACGCTCAGACTCTGGGGACATTTCCGAAGTGGCTCCATTCTGATCCTTTATGTCTGACATATTACAAGGTTGAGAGTCAGACACTATTTCCAAGGATTTTGGAGGCACTATTTTATAAGTAGTCATTCCAATTTTGGGGATATATTCTCTTGTAATTTCATTAGAGGGTTTAGGTTTAGAGTCCTGTCTATAAAGTGGGTAGCCTTTATTAGAAGAAGTAACTGGACTTTTTGGAGCACTCTCTGATGAGGCAAGACCACAATCATTCTCTAATATATTACTTTGATGTTTTATGGGGATTGTTTTATCATCTGCAACTTCCTGTTTCTTATGGCTGAATTCTGTTGAAACTGTTACAGACTCTTGCACTTTATTCATCAACTGCAAAGGTGGATGGTCCGCATCCAAATTCTGCACATGGGCTACTTCTTTGAATGTGGAGGACTCACAATCCTGAAGGACAGCCTGTTCATTTAGCGCAGTCCTGCCAAAACTATCCAACGCAGCTGTCTGAATTGCGACATCCTGAGTTTTTACTGTCTCCATGTTAGTTTGATTCAGCTTCTGATCTTGTTTTCCTAGATTTATTTGTGAATTATCCTGATTTGTAGAGATATCATTTTTATACTCTTGGCAGTTTGATAGTCTGTTAGCTTCAAGCTTATTTTTTTCTCTGACATCTGCTGTATTAATTTCCTCCATCTTAGGTTGATTTTCTTTTTCTCCTGTGGTTGCCAGAAGGAATCCTGTGCCACTGCAATCTTTAAAAGAAAAAAATATTTTGGAACTAATATGAATATCCAACAGCCTGTCTAAATCATGAATCCTGATAACCCTTTGTTTTGTACCTCTAGAAATGGTTCCTCAGAAATAGTACATTCATCCCTTACTACACCTTTGCAAAAGACTAACAATATTTTGGCTTAATTAGTACTGATAATTTTTCCAATATTAAAATGAAAATACTTTAGCAATACTACTCATTGACGCTATTGGTATCATGGATAGACCAGATGGCTAAGCCTGTTTAGGGACCACTTAAGATACTGGAGTGAGGAGGGTGTCTGAATATCATTCCATTAAACACAAAGTATAGCATGTGGTCTGCCAACTGGTAAGGACTATTCAAGATTATATCTGGCAATACTTGTCTGCTCCTACGTCTCTGCTTTTTGTATACCTGATCTATTTCTTCACCTAAAAAGATGTAATTTAGCATTTCTATACTGACCATTAAAATTACATGAACAAATCTGTTTTTCCAGGTGCTTATAATCAAATGGCCTGGTTAATATTTTGGGGATGTGAATAACATCTGAACCATTCCAAAGTTCACTTTAAAATCATATTATCAAATTAATTTTCCAAATATCAAATGACTTCCTTTGTAATAAAGGGTTTTTCCCGATCCATTTTATGTATGTATTAAAACCAGTAGTTTATCAGTTTAATTGTAAGTGGGGATAAAAATGTGGATTATTAAAAACTCAGACATGTATCTGAAGGAGTGCTATTTTAAGATTATATATTTGCAGAATGTAATGTGTGTAAATATATTACATTACAAAGATAATGGGTTCATGAAATAATGGGTGCATGGGGAAACAACTATCCATAGGATTTTGCTTCCCTACAAATATATTTCCACAAACACGTCATAATGCAGTTTTGTAATTAAAACCCATTTTCTTGAAGAATAAATGTGACACATTAAAAAATTAACATTAACATACAGGCTGAATCTCCCTTGTCCGGCACCCTCTGGACCTAACCAGTCCCAGATAAGGGATTTTACCAGACCAGGGAAGGTCATTTCAGGCCCCCCCCCCCCCCGCCACCACGGCATCGCTGCCAGCCTCCCACCAGCTTCTGGCCCCACCGTGGCAGCCCTGCCAGTGCAAGCACAGCTCCGCTGCCTCCCAACCCCAATTTGGCAGAACTGCCTTCACATGCCCAGCCCCGCTGCTGGGATCCTAGGCCCCATGGAGCAATTCCCTGCTGAGGTTTAGTTGTGCCACTGGGTAGCAGCCCCATGTCAGTTTCAGCCTCACTGGACAGCACTGCTGCCTCCCAGCTTCACCAAGCAGCTCCGTCAGGCGGCTTCCGGGTTGCCATGCTCTTCGCAGCACTACTGGGCAGCCCGACTCCCTGGTTCCTTGCACAACTGCCAGGCACCCCAGTGGTCAGGCTACCAGCCCCGGAGGGCTGTCCTGCTGTCTCCTACTCTCCCATGGCAGCTGTGCTGCCCAGCAGCAGCCTGATGTACTAGAGATCTTCTGTGTTCACATCCATGTAAGAAAATCCAACTTTCAGAAAAATTCAAGGTACTTCAGCAATCTGATACAGATACATAATTGGCAATTTAATCAAGTTCACCAAAATCTCTATGGCCACATTTGTTTACATTACACACCTGCAGGATGGATCTTCTTCTGTTTGCAACAGTTTAAAAACTAAAGTTTTACTATATGTATACTGTATAATTAAATCTTTGCATTAACACCTCAAAACAAAAACAAAAATCAAATTCAGGTTTACTTCTAAACATCCTGGCAATAGCAACTTCCACACTTAAAAATAATCCAACTGATATGACTTAAGGAATTTAGTTTACCACAATTAGGGGCTCTCACTAATGTATATTTCAAATGAGGTTCATGTAATTTAATTTTATGCTATTAACTTTGAAATACAACTATTCATCAAACCAATACAACCAGAAATAGCTGAACTGAGGACGGGGAGGTAAATTTTTTTTCCTGGAACATTTTGCTTTTGCAACATCATTTGACAAATACTAGCAACATAATTTAGACCAATATTCTTCTTTGAGACATCATTCTACCACTGCAGCTGTCTGCTTTAACTGTCCCACTCTGTGGTTTGGCAAAGAACACACCATCTCTCCGGAAGAAACAAAATTTAGTTCAGAGCAATGTAATTGGCTGCGGAGTGCTATTAAGCAATGTGCAGCAAAAACTTCATCCTGAATCACACTGCAGTTCAATTATGCAAATTACAGACTTGTAAGTCTAACAACCTTACCAAGCAAATTAGTTGAAACTACAGTAAATAGAATTGTCACAGATGACCTAACTTCTTGGAGAAAAGTCAACATGGTTTCTGTAAAGGGAAATCATGACTCATTCATCTACTACAATTCTTTAAAGACATCAACAAATATGTGGACAAAGGAGAACCATATATAAGTACATATCTAAGTACAAAGGTATAGTGTACTTAGATTTGCAGAAAACCTCTGACAATCTTCCTCACCAAAAGCTCTTAATTAAAATAAGTTGTCATAAGGTAAGAGGAAAGGTCTTCTCATGGATTGGTAGCTGGAAGCCAAGGATAGGAATAAATGGTCAGTTTTCAAAATGGAGAGAGGTAACTAGTGGTGCCCTACAGAGGTCTGTACTGGGACTAATCCTATTCCACATATTCATAAATTATCTGGAGAAAAGGGTAAACCGTGAGGTGGCAACATTTGCAGATGATACTAAACTACTCAAGATAGTTAAGATCAAAGCAGACTTATAAAGAGCTTCAAAAGGATATCACAAAACTGGGCAACATAATAGCAAATTAATTTTAATGTTAATAAATGCAAAATAATGCATATTGGCAATCCCAACTATATGTACAAAATTGGCTGTTACCACTCAGATCTTGGAGTCCTTGTGGATAATTTTCTGAAAATATCCACTCAGCGTGAACATCAGTCAAAAAAGCAAACAATGTTAGGAATCATTAATAAAGGGATAGAGAATAAGACAGAGAATATCTTATTGTCTCTCCATAAATCTATAGCACACCTACATCTTGAATACTGTGTATAAATGTGGTCATCTCATCCCGAAAAAGGTATCTTAGCCCTGGGAAAAAAGCTCAGAAAAGGGCAACAAAAAGGATTAGGAGTTTGGAACAGCTGCCAAATGAGGAGAGATTAAAAGGACTGTGACTTTTCATCTTAGAAAAGTGGAGACATAATAGAGGTTTATAAAATTGTGACTGGTGTGGAGACCGAGTAAGGAAAAGTTATTTACTTGTTCCCATAATACAAGAACTAGGGGGTTATCAAATTGAAATTAATAGGTAGCAGGTTTAAAAACCAGACAAAAAAAGTAGTATTTCTTCACAGAACACACATGGTCAACTTGTGAATTCCTTGCCAGAGGATGACGTGAAGACCAGAATGGATAGGAACAGCATCCCTAAACTCTTTCAGGAGCTGGGAATGGATGGCGGTGGAATTCACTTAATTACCTATTCTGTTCATTCCCTCTGGGATACCTGGTACTGGCCACTGTTGGCAGAAAGGATACTGGGCTAGATGGACCTTTGGTCTGACCCAGTATGGCCGTTCTTATGTTCCTGCATTTGAGTGTTTATGCACAGGGCTCACCAAACCGCGGCGAGCCCCGCTCGCCAGCTGCGCTGTCCGGCAATCTGCGCATGCGCAGATCACCTGAACCCAGCTCTTCCGGGTTGCAATCTACTCGCCACAGGTGAGTAGACTGTATTATTTGTTGAGCCCTGTTTATGCACAAGTAGTTTCTATTTGCATCACATTACTGTACTTCATAAAGTAGTCAGAGATGCTTTTCAATATGAGAGCATTAATAAGATGGAAGCAAAAATTCTCCTTACAGTGATTACAAGTATTCTTATTTATTATTATATTCAGTAAAAAAATTAGAATACCTCACCATAATTTTTGTCTGGATCCAATATTCCCAACTTCTTGTTATTTTCAAATGTAATGTGCTCACTGTCTATCTTATTGTATGGTCCTCTGCAAAAATACAGCATAGTACATTATATATGCAGAGATCACTCATTTCAGAAAACACACAGAAAAGATATTGACAATGACAATTGCAATGTTTTCCAGAGACACAGATGGAGAAAAATCAAATCTTTTGGCGAAACACTGGAAAAATTCACTTTTTAAAAAGTGGAGGAAATGCTTTGATACTTTACACACCATAGGGGATATGCAGTTTCTCTTTAGTGCAACACTACATGCATTTAAAACAACCCCCTCCCCCAATTTACAGGCCCAGAGCAACCTCTGCAAGTTGAGGAGCACAGAGATTCCAGTGAAATAATTGAGAAGGGGTTTAGGATACCACAAGATCATGGTCAAATATGAATTCTGTTGTTCACGTAAAATAACCACGTACACAATTTTCTAGCTGTTCTCTATTACACTGCCCAATAAAGGAAATCATCTCAAAAGAGAGGGGAAATTGAACTACAGCGGCACAGGTAGACACTTGGGAGGGCCCTGATTTAGGATGGGCAGGCAAGGACAGGAAGGCAGGAATCATCAGGGCCCCTCTTCCCCACTTTGAAGAGTTGCACTTTTCTATAACCCCCCCCCGCCCGCATATCCCCATCTGCATTGTCCTCGCATGTGGCACTACAGCCAAGGAGTGGGACTGGAGGCTCGTTCTGATCTGCTCGGCATTCTCGACAGGGGCAGGCGAGTGAGACTTGCCCAGCTCAGGTGGGCTGCAGGGGCTTGCTCGAATCTGCCCACCCAATACTCCTGCCAGAGAGCAAAGTTGGGCTGTGGGGGCTTGACTGTCGGCCCAGGTCTCCTGTCAGGGAGTGGGGTTGGATCATGGTGGCTTGCCACACTCTGGCATTCCAGCTTGGAACTGAGGGTTGGGTTGGGGCGGGGGGGGAGGGGGGGAAAGGGGCTTTACAAGTTCCCGTATCTCAGTCCAGCTCCTGGGCAAGAGTGCCAGGTGGAAGGAGCAGAAAGAGTCCCCAACCAGTCTCTACAGCTGGACCACAGATGGGTAGAATTGGGTAAGCCCCATTCCCCGACCCTGGACCTTGACAGGAGTGCCAAGTAAGAGCAGACAAGGCCTCATGACCTAACACCCCCCTCCCATCCCATCTCCCCAGCTCAAGTGGGCAAGACCCTGCACCCCAACTTTGCTCTCCAGTAAGAACACCAGACCCACAGGAGAAGGAGTAAAGCTGGGATGGGGTGGGGGCATGGATGAGCCACTACCCACTCATGGTTATGCCATTTCCATACATGAATATCTTACAGTCATACACCACAGAAGTTTGAATATGTGCAGTGCATACTTGTTCCTTAAAAAAAAAAAAGATAGGTAACGTTTTCCTTGCGCTTTTGAGAATTATCCTGAAATAATATCAAGGACAAAAAAGAAATAGGAGCACAGCAAATTCCTAAGCATGATTTACATTTTGCAAGTGCACATAATTCTTCTCTGCTCCAAACATAAAGCCCCCAGGCTGAGAGAACTAAGAGCAGATTTGGGGCTGCTCTAATATGAAAGAGACCAAACTGGCCCTCAATAGTCCTGGAAATTGGAGAGTTCAAGACATCTTAAAATCAACTGTTGCATTTCTACTTAGTATAGCTGAAGAGAGGGAGCTTTGGTACAGCTGAAAAATCAGACACAGTGTTTGTCCACGTATAACACTAAGTTTGACACTACTTTTGGTGAGAGAATATGAGTGAACTTGACATTTTGTTAGGTATGCTATATAATTTTCTTTTTAGCTGACAGAGTAGGGATTTCTGCAAAGCCCTCTTGACCTGACTAAAAAACAGAGATCAAAATCAGAATGGGAATTGGTCAGGAATTTTTTAGCAAGACAGCTTTTGCCATTAGGAAATGTTGTTTTGTCAGAAGCACAATTACTCATGGAAAAATGCCAGTTTCAATTAAGTTTTCATCGGGACAGAATTCTCAGATTTGATATGAAATTTCTGGTCAGAAACACACCCATCCCGAAATAGCCAAGAACCTGATTGATAGGATATTCCCTTGGGATGAGAGACACCCTGTTTTCATACCAAACATTTAAATCTCTCTCATATCCTAGCCGAGTAACTATCAGGCTACTGGCTCTTCTGTGTTGAGGCGCTCTATGCCCCCAAAAACAGAAGTCTGAAGTTCAAATGGATATGGAAAACTGCTGAAATCTTGAAGAGGTGAGTGGGATGGGAAAAAAACATGTCCTGGCCAACTCTCGTCAAAATGACTAACAGTGTTTTGGAGGTTATGGTGTACTACAAGTTCTCATAGATGTTTGCTCCAGTATAGTGTTTTTAAAAAGCCTTTTTCCAATTTAGACTGGGTAGAACGGCCAGCTTACTCCCCTCTGGGAACTGAAGAATGGTAGACTAAATGAATATTATGGAACTGGTCAATCAGCTTTCATTTCCAGCAGGCACTTTCATGTCAAAAGTCTGCTGAGTCAGGTGGTTTATTTATACAGGCTCAAGAGCCAAGTCAGCCACTGCAGAGAATCAGAAAGAAAAAAAAAATGAAACAGATATTTACATCTTTCCCAAGTTAAAAAAGAGAAAGAATGAGCAGTGTTCTCTGAGGATACATGGGTAAAACCTGTGGGTGAAGAAACAGGAAAACACATTGATAAGTTTAAAAAATTAGAATTATGCCCATAAAAGTGAAGAGCTTTTAACAGTGAAGACCATTCTTTCTGTTCTCCCCAAAATTGGCAGCATAATATTGTAGCAGTGCTTTCTGTTGTGACAGGTAATTGACCCGATTTCTTACTTTTGTTCAATGAAGGGGACTGTTGGTTAAGTAATTAACAATGAAAGAATATTTTAATCTATTATCATTTCTATTACTATGTGAAACCTGAATATAACTGCCTTTTGTTTATTAAGTGAGGAAAAATGGGCATAAACAGACTAGCCTGTAATCTTTATGTGGTTATGCTTTTAACCACCTTTAACTATGTGTAATGAACCTCCTATAGAAGACAAAAAATATATAACTTTGAAATACTAATTCTTATGCCATGTTCTTATAAATCTACTCTAGTCTTTGCAATGAAGTATTCATAGTCTGATTTAGTTGTTCTCCCCCTTTCTTAGAATACTTACTTGCCATCTGTGCTCATATTTTCTTCCTTGGAACTTTGTGGGTTCTCTACAGAACTACTGCCAAAAACTGAAGATGATGGAGCAGAATCTTTTTTTTTGGTATCTAGTGATGCATCAGTAGAAACGAAGGCAGGAGAAACCTCTTGTGTCATAGAAGAGCTATCTGCACTATCATTTTCTTCTTTGAGTCGTATATTCTTTTCTTCCTTTTCATTGATCTCATCCAGTCTATACTCAGAGCAAATTCCAGCTGCACTCACAGAACAATCACCTAGAGTGTAAAAATCAAGGGACAAAGCATTTATAATTAAAATAGTAAACTGAAGCAAATTTTCTAAAGAAATCACACAAAACAGCAAAGTCTGACAATTTAAATTTCTACAGGATTTACTATATGGTTTTCCTATTCAATTAGCCATAGTTTTATTTTTTTTTTTAGCATCTGTGAATGCTACTGAAGCTTAATTTGTTTAAAAATCTGTACAGGTTGAACCTCTGAAATCAGGCACTTTCTAGTCTAGCAACATCCGTGGTCGAGCAGAACCATGGATATTACTGGACCAGAGTGCCTGGCTGGGAGCATGGGCAGCCAGGGTCAGGAGCGAAGCCCTGGCCAGCAGCAAAAGGTCCCGCAGACAGGAACCCCTGCCACTAGGTGATAAGGAACATAGCCCCAGCCAGGACCAGGAGTGGATCTCAGTGGACAGGGCTGGGAGTGGAGTCCAGTGGCTAGGACAGATGCCTCAGAGGAGCCAGTGGCAGTGGTAATCCTTGATCTCCCCTGGTCCGGCAAAATCCCTGGTTTGGGACCGCTCAGATCCCAAGGATGCCAGATCAGGGAGGCCCAACCTGTTGTACTTAGCAATAAACATGGTTCTAGAAAAATACCAATTCTAGATTCAACAGATCACTATACTGTTTTTTTCCCCCCCTGATAAAACACTTTGTTATTCTCAAAATCAGCAAAAAATAATATGGCTTTATACAATCAAAAGCAGTACACCTGACAGTTTAAGAGACCAGACAAGATCCAAAACTAGTCCCAGTCAGATCACTGGGTGATTTTCCACTGATTGACATGGGACAAACCCAGTAGTTATCAAACTTTGCTGGAAAACATAATTCAAGTATGTAATGGTAAATGTACTGTGAAATTTTAAAATGCATTTCTCCAAATAGAAATGTACTCAACTCAAATGTATAACTATCAACTTTGATCCTATAATACCATACAAGGCATAATCACAATCAAATCTTCAAGGCTGAATTCAATTCCCTGTTCCCAAGTGAGTGTCCTAACCCAGATGGCAGCTGGGTATCAGGGGAGCCCTGCCAACATGTGAATCTAACCTGACATTGTCCTGAATTATTTCAGTAAAAAGAAATTTTGGAAATTTTGTTGATCTTTATCTGGATATTTAAAAAAAAAATGAAATGTTCACCCATCATTTTTTCTCCAGTTCTACTCCTGAACTCAAGTGTAGTCACTTAATTTCTAGAGATACTAAATTGCCCTGGGTCCACTCACCTCCTACCACAAACCTTCTTACAATTAGATTTCTATTTTAAAAACATTAGTAAACAGTCTTTACAAATAGTCAGTTAGTTGTGTTTTTGCTTGTACTGCTTCTTATTCAAAATGTATTAGGCTATATACCTTGGAAATTTACTAATACAATTGTTGAATAATTATTCCAGAATAGTTATTTTTAGTATAATTCCTCTGCCTCCCCACGTATGTACAAAAGCTTTTATTCCAGAAAAGCTATTTTGGTAAATTGATAATTATAGACCCTCTCTACAGAAATGAAGGCTGTAAGAATGGGGACAAAATAGCAGCTGGGAGCTAAAAGATGAAGTAACTAGTGGTGGAAAAAAGTCAATCACAAGGATCCTGGAAAATTCTTCAAAAATTAGGGAGAAATCACAAATTGCCCTCAACACAGGCTGCACAGCATGTTAGCTAGTATTATTACAGAACTGTATAAAGACTGAGAAAAGTTCAAATCCAGAACAACTGTTAAGTCATAACCTGTAAGGATAACTCAACACTGGAAGCAATGAAGTTTTAAAATAGTGTGAAAGATTTAACATAATCACATAAAATAGTCACTGCAGCATTAACTCAACTTGTGGATAGAAACTAAATCATGAAGGCCAGACAGGCACATGGTGCTCTTCTATAGGGTTTTATAATGTAATGCCAGAGGGCTTTCCAGTAGCTCACTAGTCACGATGCTTAAATTTATGTGATGTATGGATTCTCCTTTTGGGGAGAGAAGAATGTCATCTGAGGCACAGCATTTTCCTTTGCTGGGGAAGCTCTTTTGCCAGTGGCTTCCCCCGCCCTCCAACATTGCTACGTGTTTATGTTAGAGAAAACTAGGTGAAAAGTTATCTTTGCACATGGAGCAAAAGAAGCTTGTTTCAGCCTCATTTCTAGTGGGAATTTATGTTGCAGTTTCAGGGCCATCTCCCAAGAAAGCACCACCTCTTTACTGTGCGCTTTACCCTGGCGGCAGGATAGCTCTACTTTACCTACTAAGCAGCAGTGTTAGCTATGGTCTTCCACTGAGACTTTGACTTGACTAGATATTCTCTGGCAACTGGTTTAGAGCACACAGGACAACATACTTGAGGCAGCCCCTGCTACTGAAGAGACATTCTTCAGCATTGTGCATTAGTTGGCATTTCCTAAGGACTGTTTCCTTAGACTTCATGCCCAAGTCTATTGCCAATGTGTAGTCCAAATGCAAGATGGGGCTCTTGTGCATTTCAAAGGAGAATTGCAGAAGTGCCCATCGACTAGTCGATGGAAATTCCATCAACTAGTTGACTAGTCAATTAACCGCATTTTAACATCCTTAATACATACCCACTGGTTTCAAACCAGTTTAGACTCAGCACAGCCTGTACCAGCAATGGTGTATTACAGTTTTTACCTGCGTTCCTTTCAAGCTATTCAACAGCTCTTACAAGCGTCAACGATGTTAGTGCAGAACCAACATATACCGGGACGACTCATAGCAGAGACGTCCTGTACACTAAAATGCATCTGAAATTTTTAGTTGGCAGATCAGTGATCTTACAATGTAAATCTCCTATGGAAAGACTGCAATCAAATTGTTCAATAAGGAGTAGCATTTAAATAGTAGACAACAATAGTGTAACAGGGGTGGGAAATAATGTTTAATAGGGGGCCACTCCAAGATTTGGAAAGTGGTCATGAGCTGCACTTCTATGGAGAGGGTGCAGGGATTGGGACAGCAGGTGAGGTGTAGAAGGGAGCTTGGGATGAGGACTGGGGTGCAGGAGAGGGTGTTATCATTGGGGAAGGAGCTTGAAGTGCAGGGTCCAGGATGGGGTATGGGTACAGGAGAGGATTCTGAGCATGGGGAGGGGTGTAGAAGGGAAATGCAGGATCCGGGAGAGAGTTGTATCCCCTCTCCCCATCTCCTCCAGGTCACAGAGCATTTGGGTGGTGGCCTGGGACAGATAGTTGAGGGGAAAGTAGGGGAGGGTGCTAGAAGCAGGCTCTAGATGGGGAGGCACTTACCTAGGCAGTTCCCAGCCAGCAGCCCTGCAGGAATCTGAGATAGGCTCCATGCCTGTCTACTGGGCTAGCTGTTCCACTTGGCTCTGCTCCAGCATGGGGAGGGGAGAGTGAGGCTTTGCCTGCTGCCATTGCCTTGTTTACTGAGCTAGCTGCTTCACTTGGCTCTGCTCCAGCACAGGGAGGGGAGAGTGAGGAGGCTTTGTTCGCTGCCGCTGCGGCCAGCAAAAAATTCTTAGCTCCTATTGGCCGGAAACTAGCCAATGGGAGCTAAGGGAATTTGCTAGGGGGGAAGCCTCCCCATCCCTCCCCAGCATGCAGAGCATGGAGTGCCAGATTTTGAAGCAGCAGCTCTGTGCAGTAAAGGTGCTGGAGAAGTGGCTGTGGGCCAGATCTGGCCTACTAGCCACCTCTTGTCCACCCTTGGTCAAACATCTCTTTTTGAACTATTAATCTCCAAAGCATCAGAGATAGAGAATTACAGACTATCGTTCACCCATTATTGTCTATCACTCTAGTCTATGCCTACTGGCTTAATGGATCTCGGGTACCTTGGAGAGTTTCCTGTGTATCATGTCTGTAAGATTACTACTCGTGAATTAATTTTTTTTAATTGTAGTAAACATACAATTGTTAAATACCTCTATTACATGTTAATTTATTCTTCTTTCTTAAACAACAATACTAAAACCATTATGGAGAGGAAGACACATTTTTCTCATTTTAGAAGGGAAAAAGTCATTCTTCTAAAATTTCTTTTCTAGGAGGTGTGACCCTTTAAAGCATTTTTTCAGTCCAGAGTGGGATTTTCAGAGAAAAATAAAACTCTGAAAATAGTAGTTTATAATGGAAATGTTACCATATTTTAAACCTTATAAATTCCATTGTAATGAATAGCTAACAGAAGCACAAACACATACAAACTAATTATTTCAGAAACAAAAATAGAACCCATGAAGTGATCATTACATTGTGACTTTGGAACACTCAAACTCTAAATTTCTAGGAAGTGACTATCAAAAAATACCTTTTTCCACCTTCACTTTCCTAGAATACTTTGTCCCATCCTCATGGATAACGTTTTGGCCATTACCTGAGTCCAAGTTACCTGAACTTCAAATATTTAAGTTCAAACATAGAGGCACTGTCTAAATGATCTAGTCCATGATTTGTAAAAGATCTTATTTGTACTTTATAAAGCCGCATCATTACTTAAAGGACAGATGTGTGTGTGGGGAAGGGAGAGGAGGGGAGGGGAGGGAGGAAAACAACCACGGGATTTTTCAGGGGATACCAATTAAAGGATAGGTGTAAGACAAATACATTGATGGGCCTGATATCCGCACACACCCACCCACCCCTTTTACAATTTCTCTTTACTAGCATGCTTTTATTATGACCACTCTCTACTAGGTTTTAATAATATCTGAGAAGACCTACCTGTTGGAAATCGTACTTCTGTGTCTCTTTCTTCCACAATACTTTGTACAGTAGGGATTGATTCTGCAGACTCTGATGCTAAAACAAATGAAAGACCATATTGACAAACAGACTTCATTTTAAGATACAATCCTTTATAACTTTTACACAGATATAAAGCTGAAACAAAATTTCTAAGTTTGACCTTACCAATTAATGTGTTTCTAAGGAATGAAATGCTTTCATCTTGGTGGCTGAAGCTTGTTACAACCACACTTACAATACTGTCAATTCCATGGCACACGCCCCCACATACAACACAGAAACAAAAAAACAAACAAAAAAGAAAGAAACCCAAACCAGCACCACACACACCCCTTCGTGCATTTCAACTATTACAATATTATGGACCTTGAAATAGAACTGAAGTTTGATACACAACATTTCCCTCTAATACTGTTCTGTTTTCATCTCTGTTGAAATGTGTTTGACAGGTCTAGAGTTAAGCCACCAAGGTACAGTCATCTGGAGTAGGTACAGTCTTACCACCCTTCCATTTCTGCCTTATTAAAAAGTAAAAAGGTTACCAGTTCTTTTACTGTTGTCACTTTGGTTTTGTGGTCTTCTCGAGGGTGGGGAAGGAGCTTTGCGTTTAGTCCTTCTCATAGAGGAATTAACAGATGATGTGCCACTGAGCTGCAGAGAACCTGTTCTCACGATTCCTAGTTTTGACTGCCCCTAAAGGTGGTGGTGGGGGGAAAAAAAAAAAATCAGAAGAATTGAAGTATTCAAAGATGTGTCAAGAAAAATATTATTGTACTCCAAAAGTGGTATTTATAATTTATACCCGAGAAAGCAGAGAATCTTCCATCCACTATTAGCCAAAAACATATTAAGTTTTTCTGGGCAATGCTTTTATACAATTCCCAAGTGGGGGAAAGAATTAGAAAATGGCAGAGGGTAAAGTGAGGGGAATCTGTCTTGTAGAGTGCTGGATGTTGAAAAATGAATTGCAACATTAACAGTAAACAAAATCAGTTGTCTCAGATTTTATGAACAAAGTAACCTGGAACATCTCATGCTCTAAAAAAAACAAAAAACAAAAAACAAAAAACAAAAAAAATACTGTTTCAGAAAACTGATGGGGTATGTTCCTAAATATATTGTAAACTATTACAAATACAGAACTACAACCACCACACCTTAAATATTCTAACACAAATAGGGATTTAGCTCTTTGCCAGTGTACACTCAACATGGAAGTATCAAAATACAAAGGCATAGGGTATCTGATGGGAACTTAGTTTATACAGTATGTTGCTATGGTACTCCAGTATGCATTAAAAAAATCGAATTTTTGAGATGCTGAACTAGTGATAAAACTGAAAAGATAGTTGCCATAATTTTGCCTGTCATTGTAACAGCTATTAGCCTTCATATTGAAGTAACCTTGTATTTCCACATCTCAGAGTGATTACTTTCAGGATCCCGGTGATAAAGAAATATGTTTTATCCCTGGTCACAGATGTCCATTCCAGCAGCAATTTTGATCACTGTTACTTGTCTATTTGACAGCATAATAAAATCCAGCAATGACATTCATTTTATGGTAGTAGAATCTACATTGAAGCCAGACCTGGGGGTCAACTTCAAAGGACTTTTGTTTGTGCCTCTATTAAGCAGTCCACTTCATGACGTAGAATACAAAGGAGAAAAACTGGCATAAACAGACTCACAAATCTCTTTTACGGATGATCCCTCCATAATTCAGAAACACATTGACAGCAGAATTCTTGACCTTGTCAATATCCATGGAGTAGGATACTGTTCATTTATCAAGCTACTTCTCAACACCAATTGTGTCTTAAAGTAAGCTGACATTTGTTCAAAAAAAAATAGGATTTAACACCAACTTCAAAATAAATTGGTCAGTGCTATACATGTGTAATTTTTATTTGACAAATATTTTTAAAAAGACAGAATTAATACCTTTAGGGAAAAATACGGTGCCAAGTTTTAGTATGTGTAGGACACCCTATTTGCGTGTGACACTGTTGGCTGCTATTAAAGGGCATCCTAACAGGATGTAATTACTGATACATTAGGACATTGCCACTTAGTCACATGAAACAGCACAAGGTTGCCCTGAGGACAGGATAGGGGATACCAAGACAAACCTAACTAAATGTCAGTCACAAAAAGAGGACCATAATCAATTGCCCTCCATGTCTAGCAAGAGGAAGACAAGAAACAACGTTTACATGTATAGGGGCAGATGGGAGCCGGTGCTTGTGGGGGAGCCAGGTTTTAAGCCAGCGCCCCATGAGGACGGACTCCAGCCTGCTTCCACTGCTGCCTCGGATATAGAGGTAGCAGTACAGAGGGGAGGGAGGAGAGAAGAGGAACAGGGGAGTAGGAAACTCCACATGAGCTGATATTCTCAGTACCAGCTCTTGCCTGTCCCCCCACCTCCACACTGCTGCCTCCATCAGAGGCAGCTGCAGAGGACAGGCAGCGCCACAGAAGCCAGTGCTTGTGGGGTGCCAGCTTTTAAGCTGGCTCTCCCCCACACCCCTTCCACCTAGCACTGAATCATGCCTGTTCTCCCCTCTCCCGCGCTGCTGCCTCTGGGAGGCAGCGAGAGAGGGGGAACAGTAGACTCTGTGGGAGCCGGCCCACTCAGAGAGCCAGCTTAAAACCCAGCTCCCGCCTGCTCCACTTGCTGCCTCTGATACTGAGGCAGCAAGGAGTGGGGGGGGGGGAAGCATGGGTCAATTGCTATCAAGTGGTTGATCATGGAGGCACTGCCTGTCATTCTTGATGCAGCATTCCCAGCCCCACCTTGCTCTTGTTCCCCAGCCGCAACACAGAACCTGTGCTAGTGCTACAGCCTACCCACCTTTCACAACATCAGAGTCAAAACCAGCATCCTGTTGGAGGGAAAAGTCCCATGGTTCCACACCAGATCCAACTTCCCAGGAAGTGTGCACACTGTTCCTCCTCTCTCCACAGCAATGCACATGCTTTCTTGCCTTACCTTCCTTCTCCTATTCACCAGGAAGGAAGGGTTGGTTGGAGGAGGGGCTTAAGATAGCAGTGGAGTATCCGGAAAGGCTGGATTTCTCAAAGTTGCACATGCACTTCTTCCAACCCTGCCTATAGATCCTTCCCATGATACACTCATCCCTGGAGACCCCCAGATACTGGCTGAGTTGCCTTAGCACTCTGCTCCTACTTCCTCTCCGTTGGGCAGACACCAAACAGTACCCTGCCCCCTCCCAGCCAGACACCTACCCCCAGCTTGCTCCTGTACCCTACTTCCCACTCAGATTCTGCACCCCCATCCCATACCCACTCACTGGCAACATGGGATGGCAGCACCACAGGAGGGAGATGTATCAGTTGGGGTCTCAGTGAGGGTTGGGGGTTTTGGGACTTTTTTTTGCATCTCACTAGTGTGGTCCCTGACTGATTTTTCTGTGGGTCAGTGGCCCACCTGCACCAAAAAAATGTTCCCTGCCCTCCCATAAATAAAGAATGTTGAAACATTGTGTGTTGGACATAATATTTTATATAAAAATGAAGCCTGGCCAGCAAGCTCCCAACTGGCTGCAGCATCATAAATCCCACTGCACCCCACACACCCCAACCCTGAGCCCATCATACACCTGAACCCCCTGCCCAAAGTCTCCCATGTCCCCAAACTCCTGCACCACCCACACACCACAAACTGGTGCCCTGGGCCTCTCATACACTCCAGCCCAAACTCCTGCACCCCAATATCCACAAGTCTGCAGCTTGCTCAGCACCCCAACCCTCCACCTCACCCAACACTCTCCAGACTGGAGCAAACATCTTCTTCTCCATGCAAATTCCCTCCCAGAGCTTGCACCTCTCACCCCTTCCCACACCCAAATCCCTCATTCCCACCCATCGTGTCTCAACCCAATGAGAGTGAGTAAGGGCTGGGGACAGCAAGTGATGGAGAGTAGGGGAATGGGGAGGGTGGGCCAGACTTTCCCCCACCCCTCCAAACCAGCCTAACAGAGGACAGCAGTGAGTCAGACACCCTAAACAAACTGCTCCCTGACTCTACCTCACTGCACAGATCAGTCAACCACTCCCTCTTTCCCCCAACCTACCCCATGCAGTCAGTTCCTTACCTCCCACTGCCCAGCTCAGGAGGACTGAAAAGACTGCTGGGTTTCTGCCTCTCTCCATCCTCCGACAGGACTTTCCTCCCAGCCAATTAATAATTCCAGCCATTCACTTCCTGCTTATCTGCTGATTGTCTTCCATTTCAAACATGCCACAGGCAGCATTTAGCTGCCCTTAACAGAGGCCTGCCCCCAGGGATCAGCTGATCTCTCTGCCTGCCTGGGGAGCTTTGAACCTCTGTGCAGGCCTCAGCCGTGCAGCTTAGAGACAACTTTGGTGCAAAGCCCCAATAGGTACTACCTGCCTCCTGCGTGTGCAGGGTCCTCAGTCCCAGTGTCGCCTCCTCTCACCACTGCCAGGTATAGCACAGCCCAACCTGCCTCTGGGAAAAAGAGGGGGCGGTGTCCGCTCGCAAATCATGAAAGCCCACCCTGCCTGGCCAAGCCCTGTGCAGCCCAACCTGCTCCCTGCCTCACATGACCAACCGAGGGAGCGCCACTTATACCACAGTGGCAGCACTCCTCCACCATTAGCTCCACAGCTCACGAGGGGGTGAGTTTGCTTTCTTCACCTCCCTGCTTGCCAGCTGCAGTGGATACTGTAGCCTCACAGCTGTATACCATTTCACTATATCAACTGGGGTCCAAGATGGAGACCAGCTACTAGAGCAAAAGGGAAACAAGAAGCGAAAGGAACACCAAGAAGAACCACCCACCTCCAAGACACAGCCTAAGACCAGAGGATTCTTCTGCACAACCGTGACGTGCAGGAGCTAAGACTCAGAGAGGCTGACCTTGCTTGGCCAACAGGGGACGTCTGCCTGCTTGTATCAGGATCGGTGAGCATGACATTGTATGCTTAGCATGTGTATTCTGCTTGCTTGGGAATTGTCAATAAATAGAGAAGAAGTATGTTACTGTGTGAAGCTCTTTCAGTGGCTAAAGATCCTGCAAACCTGCAGGAAGTTTTACCCTGAGCCCTAGAAACTAGGTAAAGGAAGGGATAGATAAATTAATGTGGGTAACAGCCTGTCTATTTGACACTAGAGTGGAACGAGTGAACAATCGAAGTGACTTTTTGATAGGCTTTATTTTTTGCCCGTAAAATGCTAATGCACATCTCAGGGTGATGGAATGAAGCCAGTCTGGACTGTTTGTGGATATGACTTACAGTTCTCCTAGCATCCTGACTCCTCTGATGAGGAAAAGATTAGGCTCAGCTCCATGGCCAGCACAATCTGTGCTGAAGTCTGGTTACCACTGCTGATTGGATAGGGGATAGACTTCTCAGGGCTCCCATATTCAACCGGGATCAGGCTCTCCCTTGTGAGAATCAGCCTGACGACAGAGTTGTTTCCTAGATTGCTGATGTAGGAAGATGACAAGATCCTTCAGGGAGTCATAAATCAATGCTCTCCTCAGCAGCCATAACACATTACACCTCTGGTATCCATGGAGGAAGTGTCTTGGTGAGGTTCAGTGCCCTACACGACCGTATGGGGTGACACTAAATGAGACTCTTGTCAGTACTGCTCCTTCAGATTCCAGTGCTTCATTTTGATCAGTGCCACCAGCTATGCCTTGTTAATATAGCATGAGTTCTGAGGAAGTCCTGCTCTCATGAACTATCATAGCTATGAGACTTAGGAGGCCTTACATCCTTAGGGCTTGAGTCCAAAGACTTGTCAGACAGGAGAAGGATTTCCCCTCTTCAAAGTAGAGTTAGAGGGAGATACACTTTTACCTGTACGAAACTGTCTCTTGTTCTTATGAAAGCCAGCAGTGAAAGGTCTTCAGTTCTGCTCCATCCCACTCCTGAATCAAACATCATGGTGCCAGGAGGCCTACATCTCAACACTGCTGGGTGATATGCAGACTAGTACTGTATCCCAGGTCTCTCTGGGATCTCATTAAAACTCCTTGAGTTATTTCCTAAGCTAAAGTTCATGCGTCTGTCAAATTAGCCTAGGAAAGGAATGGCAAATACTCCGTTGCCTTTATTGCCTCAGAGAGGCTGATACTGGCCATCACAGCTTGGGAAAAAAAGCAGGGACAGGAGACAAAGCTATTAAAAAAAAGTCTCATTAACCTAATCATAATCTAAAGTTAAACCTGTACCAAGGGCAGGGAGACTCCCTGGAGGAACATTTTTAATAACTAACTAGAGAGAAAAAATGGTATGAACACTATGTACAGTTAAAACTGGTGACCTCCATCTCTAAGTATTTCAATGGTATCAGTTCTGGCACTAGAGGTTTCATACAGGCTATGCAACGGTAGAGGAAGGAGCTGGAGAGGCAGTTCATCTGTACTGTCTCATATCCTTGGTACAGAGCACAAAGAATAAAGGACACAAATATGGACCAACAAACAATGCTTGTGAGATTGTTAAGATCCAGAGGCCTTGGCTTGTCTTTTCCATTCAGACTGAAAATTCTTTAGGGGAGGACTGTTTCTTACTGTATATTTGTAAAGAACTAGTTCAAAGGACTAGTTCAAAGGAGCCAACTCTAAGTTTATATCTTGTAGGTGCCAATACAAATAAATTATAATAGTCACAATCAATGCCCCAGGACTTACTAATTTTAAAGCAAACTCTCTCTTATGTCACAGAATTTCTTCTCCTTGAACTCTTCCCCAGATGCTACAGAAATGTTTTATTGAATACCAGCACTGTTCACAAATATGATCAGAAAGTGGAGTAGCACATAGTTTTCCCTTCATTGTTACAGTGAAGAGACATGAAACAGATCAAGACAAACTTAATTTTACACTTGAAAGAAGAAAAATATTTTTCTTCTCTTCAAATGACAAAGCTTCTTAGCCAAATACAGGCCAAAATTTAGAACTTCTGTTAGACAGCGCTCTCTTGTGGTTTTTTTCATGTTAACTATAAATGAAGAGTATTGTGTAAAGAATAAATTAGACTAAATGGCTCATTTGAGAATTTTTGTTTATGGGAATAGCACCAATTCATCTCTCAAGCCTATTTTTCATTCAGTATTTCATTTTTATCTGTCTGGCATGCCAGTAGTCTAATTTATTTAAAAATAATGCCTTTTACTCCTTATTCAAAGCACAGTGCAACATACAAATATGCAGTGTCAATTTACATTGACACTTTTATCCTTGATCTTTAATTGGAATTCACAACTGACAATCTGTGCTTTACCAAGATATTACCCAATGCATTAATTTTTCCCCAAAACTTGTTGGAATAAGTTCAAGCGCCTCATAACTTAATTCAAACATGTTACTATACAAGCAAACAATTTTATTAAGTTCAACATCTTTGTGCACTCAGAAAGTAAATGTAATTCCCACAAGTGCGATTTGTTTTTAATAGTTTAGACTAGAAGACTTTTTTGAACACCACACTAAACTGCATTTTACTAGAAAGAACTAAGTGAGACCATTTAACAATGACAAAACCCCAATCCCCTGTGTAGTAATGGACATATTACTGTATACCATAATGTGTGCAAGTATGTAAGCTATTAGCACAATGGAACAAGTTGAGACTGGGAACTCCTATCAAATGAAAACTTACTTGTTACAAAATAGTGTTTTCCTTAAGCATTTGTGCAGTGCCAGTGACTTTAAAAATAAGCAATCTGTGTGTCTTTAGAAAAAAAATCAGAGCCTTAAAAATAATTATATGAATCTTCGCTATCTGGCTTTTATCCAACTGCTAAACATGCATTCTTCAAATGAAACAGTGTGAAATATTTCTTGTTTCACTACTACATGCTCAGAAAATAGGACTTTTTGCTTATATAATGTAACTAATTTTGTTTCAAACCCCACCAGAAATACCACTGCAGTAGATATTCTCAATCAATGAAAATGAAGTGGGTGAGGAGGTGGAGAAGAAAAGTTTAATATCTCACCTGTTCATTTTCATCAACACTCCTTGATTTCACTATACAGGATGATGTGGGTCTGACTTGGGCATGTGCAAGATCCTGTGGGACACTTTGAGATGAAGGCATTGGAGGCAAGGGTGCTCTCCGCTTCTTTGGCATTTCAGATGGCAATGTGTTGGAGTCATATTGCTTGGAAATGGTGTTAGATCGGTTGATAAAAGTTGGCCTGGCCTTGCTCATCACAGGAGTGGCTGGGGCACTGGCAGTCTTAAAAAGGAGAGGGAAAAAGATAAAACATTTTGAGAGCATATGAACCAGCAAAATCTGATTGTCCTGTGAATATATTTCGTCATTTTTAAAGCAAAATGTCATCTTACTTGTTCTCGTTTCTTCTTGCTTCGCTGAAAAAAGCTGAAAAATCCTTTATTTTCTTTCTCCTTCAAAGTACTTAGGTTTTGAGACATGTGGCAGGAATCTAAAATGGAAAATAATTCTAGTATTTGTTGCATACATGTTATGTTTGGTATATCCTAACAGGCTGGTAAGGGACTGTGTAGTAAAAAAAATCCTGTATCAGTAGTCTTTTGAAAGTACAATTTGAACAAGCTTCTTGATATTACCATGCTTTTTGCATTAATTCTTCTCCTGAAGCCATCATAGGTTAGCATAAATTTTACTACTTGCCACAGTATGTGAAAAGTACTCTTATATTAACATTACACTAAACAGTCAATCGTGTTCAACAAGATTTTAGTTTAAATTAAAATTTTAGACTTCCACATAAACTGCCAAGATTCAGGTTCCTGAACGGAAGAAAAATAAATGTACTATGAATGTAGTGTTTTTAATTTAGCATGTCATTATCACACAAATCCATGGACATACGCCTAAATGAAGATGTGACAATGGTAGTGTGATGACACCTCAATATGAGGAGCACATAAAAAACTAGGTATAAGTCATGGCAAAAAAGACACCAAGTTCTTGCTAAACCTGGCAGCAGTGGTTTCATTCAATCAGGATTCTACAAAGTACAGGCAGTCCCCGGGTTACGTACAAGATAGGGACTGTAGTTTTGTTCTTAAGTTGAATCTGTATGTAAGTCGGAACTGGCATCCAGATTCAGCCGCTGCTGAAACTGATCAGTTTCAACAGCGGCTGAATCTGGATGCCAGTTCTGACTTACATACAGATTCAACTTAAGAACCCCAGGCTCCGCGGCTTTGCTCTGCTTTGCTCCCCGTCCCCCTGGTCTGCAGACCAGGGGGACGGGGAGCAAATCAGAGCAAAGCTGCAGAGCACGCGGGCAGCTGACAGCCCAGCTGTAAGTCAGATCCGCGTAACTCGGGGACTGCCTGTAACTGGTTATGCTTGAAAATGTCACATGGCCTGTAGAAAAACTAAATGTTTTAAGTGCACAAATATTGACAACCCATGTCACATACACATGGGATAACTCTGAGTGCATAAAGCGGGAGGAGAATGCAAGGCACCTCTTTCAATCTGTATTTCTTTGTGTTTTGGAGAAAGATTCTCTCCTATACATCATGTCCCCTTTTAACTATCCAGTCCCTCTCAATTCATAGCATTGTCATTCTGCAGATCACAAGTAAAGGCATGGTTTATGAAACACAGATGTAATGTATAGTGCTCATATGCCAGGAGAGTAAAGTCTCATGAATACAATGTGTGCTAAATCATGCATCCAGAAATCCAAATTAAAACTTGATATAAAGTGATTACACAGTGGACTGGGTGAGGGCAGCAGAGTGGAGTAGGCTACTAGGCTGCTCTGGATCTCACCTCTGCTCTGAGTGTGGGAGTGAGTCTTACTCCTGCTGCCTCTCTCCCCCCCTCCCCCCCCAAGTAATCACCCAGACGGCTCAGACCCGGACCCCTCCATATGATGGCTGAGGAGCCTTTTAATTTAAGGACACATTAAAAATGCTTGCTTAGAAAAATCTATGTGGAAAACTTACAACTCTTGGTTTATCTTTTGTAAGGAGAGAAGCAAAGCAAGCTGCTTAGATATTCTGCCTTTTTTGAAGTAAACATTGTTGGTGGGGAACTTTTCAGCCTGGAAATCATTGAATTCAAACATTTCCTAGTTATGGATTAATTTTCCTTAATCATGGGGAAACTTTATTTACCATCTGATTTAGCCAAGCAGTCACATGTAAATCACTAGAAGAACTAACCATTGTATGCCTCTACTCACATCAGGGTTCCAGAATTAACCTTTTAGTAAAAATGTTTTGATCATTCAGTACTACAGCAGCTCATAAAGAACATCCTTTTGCATTGATCAAAGAGCTACCCTGAAGTAAAATGTATTGTATGATAGATAGGCAGTGTACCAACTTTGGTAATAATACCTCGTGCAAGTCTCATATTATAGGACATGAAGGTACTTAGAATCATAGAATAATAGGACTGGAAGGGACCTCAAGAGGTCATCGAGTCCAGCCCCCCGCCCTCAAGGCAGGACCAAGCTCCACCTACACCATCCCTGACAGATGTCTATCTAACCTGTTCTTAAATATCTCCAGAGAGGGAGATTCCACCACCTCCCTTGGCAATTTATTCCAATATTTGACCACCCTGACAGTTAGGAATTTTTTCCTAATGTCCAATCTAAACCTCCCCTGCTGCACTTTAAGCCCATTACTCCTTGTCCTGTCCTCAGAAACAAAGAGGAACAAATTTTCCTTGTTAACCTTTCAGTCAATAAATGGAAATATCATTGAACTACAACTCTCAACTAGAGTTTATATATGTACTCTTATTTCACTATTCAGCTCTGTAAAATTTACCTTGCAAAGAGGATAAATTGAAGTCAGCAGCTGAAGTGTCTAGAGAAAGAAAAATGGTACATTAGTTATGAAACTATTTATTAGATGCAAAACTTCACTGTAGATTGAGGGAAAGCTGTAAATTACATATCAGTTTCCACACACAGGAAAAGATAGCATGTCCCTTTCATAAAGTCTTCCTTAAGCAGAAGAGCAAATATCTTAATTACCTAATACTAACAACCAGAATTTGAACTAGCATGAGTGAAAAATGCAGATTTTTTTATATCGAAGACAAGAGAACCATCTATGTACGTGCAGACTGAGTTCTAGAGCACATTATATTAAAACTAACACACTGGTTAATATTTATCTTGAGAAGCAAATAATAATATTCTGATAAAAATCAATCCATCTGTCCACCCACCTTCCTGGATTTTTTTTAAATTGGGAAGAGAAGGGAATTCATTTTGTATATAAGTTCACTATGGGTGTTTGCTTCAGGCAATTGTTGAAAGGATTCCGATTTTAATTATTTTGGATTACCTTTATAGCCCCAGAACCAACTTCACTAAAATAGCTATTCACCCTCACTTAGGGAATAGATATTTAATAGGAAGTTATAAAAAAAATATTTATGGCATTTTTTTCTTTGCTTTAAATTTTGAGTATAATTAATTGTCTTTTAAACACAAAGCTGGAATCTGGGGAACAGTTTTCTAGCTCAAACCACACATTTTTTAATTTAGTCATTTGACCTGTCAAAAATTATTCTCAAATAGTCTTAAAAAAGTGAGCCAGGAAGAGTCAGGGAAATGACCTCAGACTAATTTTTTGTTGTCCAAAGTATTAAATTGAAATAAAAATCAGTTGTTTCCATTACTCAGTACTTTCCTTCATGAAAAGGAGCATCCACTTCAAGTCATCATTCCCAAAGTGAATCTGTTATTCAGACTGAGAATCAAGAGGGGGGAAAAAAAATACCACAAGGGACCTAGTATTTTTTGCTTGGGAAGGTCAGAGAAATTTAAACATGCTGTCAAGAGGCATACAATACAGAAAAACTCTTTACATTTGGAGTGAGGTCTTTGTGATACACCATTTATGAGGGGTTTTGTTTTCCAATAGAGGAAAAAGAAAACTACTGTAGCAACAATTAGCCTGTAGATAAACTGGTGGCTTATTGTATTTCTAGTCTACAATATAAACTTGTAGTTATAAGCAGGGCTCGACAAACAATGTACTGTACTCGCCTGTGGCAAGTAGTTTACACCCCGGAAGAGCCAGAGCAGAGCGATCTGCGCATGCGCAGAGCGCAGAAACGCGCGACTGGTGAGCGGGGCTCACCGCTGCTCGGCGAGCCCTGGTTATAAGTAACAATTTAATAAAAATAGAGCTGAGCAAACGATATTAGATCTCTGTCCCAAGGGAAATTTCGGCATTTGTTTTTGTCCCAAAATTGGATAAAAAAATTAAATTTTTAGATTTTGCATACTATCACATTCTGTGGAGAATTTCAATTTGTAAATTTATAACATTGTTATTACATTTTTGACTGAAATGAAACTTTCCCAAAATTAAACTAATTTTTTTGTTTGCTAAAATAACCTAAATGAGTTTTTTTGACTTATTTCAACATTAACCTACATTTCTTCAGCGCACATAGCGTGTGTCTAGACTACAGGGTTTTGTCGACAGAAGTGGACTTTTGTCGACAAAACTATGCCTGCCTCTACACTGCTGCTGAGTTCTGTCGACATAACATCAACAGAACTCAGCAGTTTTGTTGATGGCTGTAAGCCTCATTATATGAGGAATAACGCCTTTTGTCGACTGAGTTCTGTCGACAGAAGGCGTTATTGCATCTACACTGTCATGTCGACAAAGCGGCTTGCTTTGTCGACAGAACTGGATGTAGTCTAGATGCTCTTTGTTGACAGAAGCTTTGTTAACAGTACCTGTTGACAAAACTTCTGTTGACAAAAAGCCTGTAGTCTAGACGTACCCCCAGTCTCATGGAAGTTGTTGTTTTGAGCCCCATTCCATCTTACAGAACAGGATCCTTTTTTGGACTGAATCTCCCAGAATGTATATGTATATGTATATGTATATGTATATGTATATGTATGTGTGTGTGTGTGTTCGTTCCATGTCATATGACATGATTAACAATGAAGTCTCTTATGGCAGATGTAGTCCTCCAAGTTGCCATAGGCGAGAAAGCAGGCTGGAAGGGCGAGTCACTGAAGAGTGCAGTCCTCCCTGTCTTCCTCCCCCCACCATGGGGCTGAAGCACCAGGGGAGTAAGGTGTTTCAGTTGGGGGCCACATCAGTGAGGGACTGTGGATTTTGGAGGGTTTTTTTGGGGGGGGGAGGGGAGAGTTGCACCTCTCGTGTATGGTTCTTGACTGATTTTTTTGTGGGTCTGTGGCTCCCAACCCAAAATAGGTTCCCTGCCCCTGCCATAAAGAAAGAAAACACTGAAACCCTGTCTGTTCAACATAATATTTTACTTTATTTAAGAATGAAGCCTGGCGAACAAGCCCCAATTGAGGCCCAGACCCCATCTGGCTGCAGTGTCATAGCACTCCTTCATGCCCCCCATACATACACTGCACCCTAAGCCAATCATACACCCAACCCCCTACCTATAGCCCCTCATACACCTCAACCCAACCTCCTGCACCCCTGCCATAACACTCCTGCAACCCCCCACACCCTAACTCTGACATGAGCCCATTGTACTCCTGAATCCCCTGCCCTAAACCCGCATACCCTCACATCCCCTAACTCCTGCACCCCCACATCTCCTGCCATAAGATTGACAGAAGACAGCCTGAATGTGTGCGTGAAGCTGGATGTAACCAGTTATCATGTAAAGTTCAAAAAATATGCGAAAAGATACAATGGCAGAAGTCCCATTAAATAATGTCTGTGACTACAATGTTTCATTTATGCTATTCATCATGTCAGTTAATAATAGTAAGTTGTATATTTTCAGTCATGCAAATGGGCATTTTTATACAGCTCTTTGTTAACCACTTGTTCCGAATTTTCATGCAATTCAGCTTTTTTATTTGAAAAGGTTGCCAACCCCTGGCCTGGAGCAAAGACCAGTGTCTCGGGCTGGTATCCAGGAGCAGAACTGACAGCTGGGAAAGCAAACTTGACCTCCCCATATCTGGCATACTCCTGAGCAGTCCTGAACCCTGGTCCTGAATGCGCTGAATCAGGGAGTCCACCTGTATTTGATTTTTCCAGTGGAAAAAAGTCACTGATCAAAATTTCTCAACCAACACTAAATAAAAGCTGTTATTGCAGATACTGCTAACTATGGTGTATTTAGGAAACAGAGATCAATGTCTTTGAAATAAAACATACCAAGTTATGAGGCTAAGGCAAAAACGAAAATTTACATTATGCCAAAGGCAGGAATAATGACTATAGAAAGAAGGTACATAGAATGTTGCTAGGACATTTAGCTGAAACACAATAGCCCAAGGGTGGGCAATAATTTTTGACGGAGGACCACTCCAAGATTTTGGAAAGTGGTCAAGGGCCACACTCTTCCATGATATTAATGGAGGAGATGTGGGGTTTGGGATGGAGGTTGGTTGCAGAGGGGATCTTGGAGTAAGGGATCGGGGTACAGAAGGGAGCCTGGAGTCTGTGAGGGAGTTTGGGTGAAAGAGAAGATGGTGACCTAGGATAGGAGGGGATTGTGATCTGGGGCAGGAGACTGGAGTGCCAGATCTGGGTGGGGGTATGGGTGGGAACAGAGGGCTTGGGTATCTTGAGTGGGAGGAGCAGAGGGTTGTGGCAGGGAGGGGCTAGGGTGCCAGAGGCAGGCTGTGGCCATGAGAATTGCCAGCCACCATGCAAGCCAGCATGCCTGCTTGCAGAGCTTAAAATGTTTCACAGCCAGCCTGCCTGCCCGGTGTGACGGCGCGTTGGGGTCCCCCGTCTCCTGCACCCCGAAATGGCGCAAACAGACTGCACCAGCCAGTGGAATTGAGGGTGGTTTACTGCTCCTCCAGCACAGCGCAGCACAGATGTAATCTGGTCACAGGAACTGGGCTAGGATGCCTCAGGCCCCCTTGAGATGGGGGAGACTGGGCCCCTAAACTCCAGCTCCTCTCCCTAGGCTGTCTCATCCATCCCCTCCGACAGCCAGCAACCAACTCACTCACTTCCAGCCCTGCCCCCCAGCCAAGGCAGCATTCCACCTTCCTTTGTTCCTCTCCATGGGGGGTGTCTGGCCACTGGTTTGCATAGTGACTCATCCTGTTTTGCTGGGTCGTGGTACCCACAGCAGCCAGTGGGGGTTCCCCCAGAGCCAGCAGCATAGAAACCAGCCAGGTACCCCCACTACGTCACAGTTCTCCCCCCTCCGAGAGCGAACTGAGCAGGGTCACTCCGCTCGTGACCTAGGGAAGTTCGGGTCCTCTGCGTGGGAACCCGCCCTGAGGACATGGGTGCTCCCCTTGACTCGGGCCGGCCGTGGCGAGGCCCCACATGAATTGGCTTCCCTCTGTCCACTCGCCGCCCCGCTCCAGGGTGACTGGCCCAGGCCTGTCCTCGGGGGTCACACCCACCCTTCCGCTGGCCTTGATCTCTGGCCGGGGTCTCTCGGGCCAGGGCCATGAGCCCAGCGAGCCTTCTCTGGACAGCCAGGGCGGCTTCCACCCCCGATGCTCCATCCAGGGAGGACTTCCCCTCCCATAACTCTCTCAGCAAGCCCAGAGGGTCCTCTATCTGGGGTAGAGACCCCCAAGCCGCGTTCCTCCTGTCTTGGGCCTTCCCGCCCCTCTGGCAGGAGTCACAGGACCGGCAGTACCGCTGCACGGCTGTAAAGATTCCCGGCCAATAGAAGTGCTGGAGCAGCTTCAGCCGGGTGCTCCGGATCCCCCGGTGGCCCCCAACGGGGACATCGTGGGCCAAATACAGCAGCTTGAGGCGATACTTTCGGGGGACGACCAGCTGCCGCTCTACCCTCCATGCCCTCGCCTTCCTGGGGAGGAGCCACTCACGGAACAGGAGCCCACGCTCCCGCAGGAATCTCTCCTGGCCACCTCTCCCCCGGGGCTGAGCTGCACGGAGGCCAGCCTGGTCCCTCAGCCTCTGCAAGGAGGGGTCTGCCTGCACCTCAGCCTGGAATTCAGCTGCTGAGGCAGGGATCGGGACCTGTCCCCCACCTCTGCCTAGGTCCGGAGTCCCAGCCTGGCTGGACCCCGTGTCCACTGGGATGGGACCCTGAGGACGCTGCCAGGAGTCCTTCCCTGGACCCACGTTGTCAGCCCCCCGCTGGCTCTGGCTCCGGGTAGTGACTAGAGCCCGCTGGGATTCATGGGGCCACTCCTCTAGGTCGTTCCCCATCAGCACCTCGGTGGGCAAGTGCGGGTGCACCCCCACTTCCTTGAGGCCTTCCTTCGCCCCCCATTTCAGATGCACCCTGGCTACAGGCACCTTAAACGGGGACCCGTCTATGCCCTTCAGGGTCAGCTGCGTGTGGGGTAGTATCCGCTCCTGGGCCACTATGTCAGATCGGGCCAGAGTCACCTCCGCCCCCGTGTCCCAGAAGCCCGTCACCTTCCTACCATCCACCTCCAGGGGTATGAGGCACTCGCTCCGCAGGGGCCGTCCTGCCCCCACCCGGTACACGGAGGAATCCGCCTCCTGAGAATCAGACCTCCCAGGGGAGGTGCACTGAGCATCCTTCCCCTCTCTCTGAGCTGAGGTTTGCCTGCCAGCCCCTGCCTCTGGGGCAGCCTGCCCTTCCTCCCGCCCCAGCCAGTTAACCCTGGACAGTCCCCGGTCCTGGGACCTGGTGCACTGAGCCCTCTTGTGGCCTTTTTGCCCACAGCGATGGCAAGTTAGGCTTTGGGCTGTCTCTGTCCAGGCCCTGGCTGGTTCTCTGGGGCGCAGACGACCTGTTCCTTGGTCTCGCCCCGTAGTTGACTCCCTCCGTCGCTCAGCCGAGATCCGGTCTCTGCGCGGTTCCCTTTCTCTCCGGGACTCCCGTTCACACCCGGACCGGCTCTCCGTGAACTCATCCGCCAGTCTCCCGGCCTCCTGGGGGTTCTCTGGTCTCCGGTCCTTGAGCCACAGCCTCAGTTTGGGTGGGCACGCTTCATAGAACTGCTCCATCATGACCAGCTTGAGCAGCTCCTCTGCGGTCTGGGCTCCAACTCCAGACACCCACTTGCGGCAGTATTGCGCCAGGCGGGAGGCCAGGTCCACATAGGTCTCCCGTGGCCCTTTCTGTACCCCCCGGAACTTCTTCCTGTATATCTCGGGGGTCAGCCCGAACTTGTGCAGCAGGGCCTCCTTGACTCGGTTGTAATCCCCTGGCTGTAGGTCCTCCTGCTGACTGAGCACTCCGGCCGCCTCCTGGCTCAGTGCGGGGATGAGCTCCTGCAGCCAGTCAGCTGGGGGAACCCGTTGCAGTCCACAGGCCCTCTCAAAGGAGCTGAGGAACCCGTCTATGTCACCCATGTCCTTCAATTGGGCCACCACGAGCCTCTCCAAGTGGCTGGCAGCCCTGGGACCTTGGGGCCCATCCGCACTTGGCGCAGCCGGTGCCCCGCCGGTTCTCCGCTCTGCCATGGCCAGCTCATGCTGTCGCTGCCTCTCTCGATCTTGGCGCTCCTTCTCTCGGTCCTCTACTTCCAATTCCCTGATCCGCAGCTGGATCTCCAGCCGCCGCAGCTCCGCTGGGCTGGCCCCTGCCCTAGATGGGCTACGGCTTGCAGGCCTCCCGGGAGACGCTGTCTCATCTCTCCGTTGGGTTCCAGCGCTCCTCCCCCTCTCTGAGCCTGACACACTCTCAGGGGGGGTCTGGCTGCTTCCCCTGGGGACAAGATCCTGGCCCTGTGGCTGGTCATTCTCTTCCAGCTGGGTAATCAGCTGGGCCTTGGCTGCTTTCCGCACAGGCAAGCCCCTCTCTCTGCACAGCCCCACCAGCTCTGCCTTCAAGAGTCGGGCGTAGGCCATCTGCCCGCTGGGCCCCTCGGTGCAGACTCACCAGTCTAGTGCTGCAGCGCCCCACGATTCCCAGGAACCGCTTCGCTCTGTCTCCAGCATGCCTGGCTCCAGGGCTCTTGCTTCTACTGCGCCTTGTCGCTTGCCGCTGGAAGCTCCATCCACGGGGTGCAGTGCATCCCACTTCTGACACCAGTGTGACGGCGCGTTGGGGTCCCCCGTCTCCTGCACCCCGAAATGGCGCAAACAGACTGCACCAGCCAGTGGAATTGAGGGTGGTTTACTGCTCCTCCAGCACAGCGCAGCACAGATGTAATCTGGTCACAGGAACTGGGCTAGGATGCCTCAGGCCCCCTTGAGATGGGGGAGACTGGGCCCCTAAACTCCAGCTCCTCTCCCTAGGCTGTCTCATCCATCCCCTCCGACAGCCAGCAACCAACTCACTCACTTCCAGCCCTGCCCCCCAGCCAAGGCAGCATTCCACCTTCCTTTGTTCCTCTCCATGGGGGGTGTCTGGCCACTGGTTTGCATAGTGACTCATCCTGTTTTGCTGGGTCGTGGTACCCACAGCAGCCAGTGGGGGTTCCCCCAGAGCCAGCAGCATAGAAACCAGCCAGGTACCCCCACTACGTCACACCCGGCCATGTGCTTCAGTGAATAACTGAGCAGAGGACAGGGGGTGTGGTTCTTCTTGGCTGCCTGTTATTCCAACAAGCAGCTCCCATTGGCTGGTTTCTGGCCAATGGGATTGTGCTGGGGCAGGGTGGCTCCTGAAACTCCCTCCCCCCCCCCCCCCTCCAGTTTTCAAACTGGAAGGAAGCCCAGCAGCCACATTTCCGCACTGTGTGAAGGACAAGCTGGAAGCCTGCCTGGGACTCCCCACTGCCTCTGCGGGCTCAATCTCATGGCTTAGCAGGCCAGATCTGACCCAGGGTTGTATTTTGCCCAGGCCTGAAATAGCTAATGCTGACAGAACATGTTTGCATGAAATCTTAGAAATTTTTGGTAACAGAATGACAAAAAACTTGAGTAATTTATAAAATATGGACACGGGCAGGGTGCAGGATTGGGAGCTAGTAGCTGTCTGATCAAAAGGAAGTTATTTCTGTCTTCTGTCTCAATCTGGAGAAACATTTTGCTTCACAAGCCATTAACGAACTAAACCAACCCATACTCGTCAAATGCTCACATCCTACACTGGTAGCATCATATAAAGTCATAATTTGTTAGATTAATACGCTCTTGGGTTGCTGGTCATCTGACCCTGCAGGATTACAAACAATTACTTCCCTGTTTAGGGGACTGTATGTACAATTTTATAATTCTGTTTGATAGTGGGCATCCTCTCTGTCCATGTGAGACTACAAATTCCATTTGAATATAGGGCTGGTTTTTTTTCCCCCTCTTCTTCTCTTCATGCGGGACAGAAATTCTGAAAAGTGGCAACATTAGAGAACGCTGCTTATAAATCTGGCCTTTGAAGAGACTGTTATTATCGACTATTAATTAGTGAACAGACCTGGCCCAGATAGAACAGAACAGCTGACGGCCAGGGGAAGTCAATTTGTTCCCAACTTCTCTGCAGAGGATTGAGGTTTGCAGAGTAGAATTTCCCCAGCGGTAGAAACAAGTAACCAGGAGTTGCTGGTGAGACTTAAAGAAACATGCAGAGCAAGAGGAAGAAGAGAGGAAGCTTTGGGCAGGAGACAGTAAAAGAAGGACATGTTTCATGGCAGGGGAGAGGAGGGGGGGGCAAATGTTTATGATGTCTAACTGTGGGACCAGCTGAGGAAGAGAAAAGCCAATGAGTACAGGGTGGAATACAGACTGAAATAAATCATGTGCAAGAGGGCAGGGAAAAAAATGCATCCTAAACTCCTTATAAGTTTCTAGTCTATCCCCAAAGAACATTCCAGAGAAAATTGAGGCCGGAAATGACTGCAAATGTATATTATTTTGTCTAGATTGGTTTTTCTCTTGTGTTAAGTGAAAAAAAGCCTCTGAGTGAACTGTAAACCTATAGCTCCCACATAGCTGGAGTTTCAAGAGGATATACTTAAGTTGCTGGAGAGCTTGAGGTGTCAAGCTATGGTCCATGAGGCCCATTTCTGTGAAGGGGTAGCAAAGGATAACTATGCTTTGGAGGTATGGCACATCTACACTGCCCTAAAGACCCCATGGGGAGGCCAGTACATGGGAACAGAGGTTCCCAGGATTTGGGCTGCAGGGCTAAAAATTGAAGTGCAGGTCTTTAGGTGTGGGCTGGAGCCCAGGCTCAAAAAACCCCTACGGAGGATGGTGGGAAAGCCTGAGACCAAACTAATTCACTGAAATTTATTGGCAAAGGCTCTGAGATGTAGTACCATGAGTTTGTAACTGAGCCATAGACATACCCAGAGAGACCGAAGAAAAAAGAGGCAGGTCCACTGACTACTTAGACCCAGGGAAGCTTAAGCAATATGGATCTAGTGTCCAGAAGAGGGAGCACTACAAGAGACAAGACACTGAATTTGAATAGGAGTAAAACTGACACAGGGTTTCATAAATAGTATCTTATACACACTTATGCTTAGTCACTTCAGCACACTTCTCAGAAACAATCAATCACTTTTTATATGGAGCAATTTCATATAGGAGTTCTCTTGTCTGAAGTTTATGAAAATTAATCGTAGGTAACCCTTAGGTAGTTTTGGTTCTATACCAGAAGGAAGAAGAGCACAAGGAAATTAGAAGGAAATTCATTGTTCTGGAACACATGAAATCAAATCTATTACTTTAAAAAAAATAGTAGCATTTCCTGTACACATAGTTTTGATGAGAACTATAAAAAAAACCCTCTTACCTTTATTGACATCCATTGCATACAACTCCCTTAGTCCAAGGTCATTGAGAGATTTTGTTACATCAAGGGGATCCTGAGACTGGTAATTCTTCAGCAATACAGTGTGCAAAGGATCAAACTCACATTTTCTACAGATAATTGCTATGAACTCTTGAAGAGGTTCATGTGGACTCACTCTCACTATAGTCTTCTGTGTTCTCTTGTAGTTGACTACTACTCTTACTGTTTGCTGAAAAAGGAAACAAAACCATTAAACAGCATTCAAGGATACAGACCAAGAAGCTCATTGTCACACGAACAGAATGTTGCAGCAACCCTAGAAATTTCTTCCTTTCCCAAGGGCTGTTTCACCATTGTTAGTTTTATCAAAGTTATGAAGAGAACAGTAGGAAAGAGGCGGTCAGATTTATTAAGAAAAAAACAACCTGATTGGTGGAGTATCAGTTTTGGCTCTGGCCTAAATGGCCAAAATAGCCATCCTGACCTAAGATGCAATTGATGGAAGATGGTTTCTGTTGATGTGGCTACTGTTGAGGGTGTTGGTATTCCTACAGAAATGGCAAACCCTTCTCTGTTGGAATAGCCTATTTCTACATTACTCAAGTTACAATTCACTTAGCATAAGTTAGAAAAAAGGAAATAGAATGAGGGGAAAAAATGGTTCTGTATTTTGTGCCCTTCATAAAATAATTACACCAGTTTTTATTTTCTGCCTTCTGAAAAGCTTCTGTTTCCCAGAGCATGAGGAATATCCTTCATTTACACATTTAATCTTAAGTGTTTCCAAAAGGAAGACGGAGCAACCACAGGCAGAGCACACATTAAATGAAAATAAAATACAAATAATTTATCAAAAGGGTGTGTAAGTTATGGCATTCCAGAGAACTTATAAGGAACTGATTTTCAGATTATGAAAGGGATGCTATAGGTATATACAGCTGTGTTGTCCAGAGAATATATTTAGAATTTATCAAAGGATGCTTTCATGAAGGAAATTTGTAACTTTATTACACTTCAGATTGCTGCTTATAATATTTACGGTCCCAAAAACAGCAATTAGATTCACATCACTGTAAACACCAAAATCATCTAAACACCTAGAGTTACAGACTAAAGCTGTAATACCAATGTAATCATATATTGAGATGCCAATAGGCCATATCCTGAAAAATATATTCTATTGAGAAACTGCATTTTAACAAATAACATTTAGATAAATACAATCTGCCACAGTGGAGTACAACCAGAAGATGCAGAGTACTTAATCTTTCTCTTCAGATAACACTATCATTGGTATAATTCTTACCTCTGGCATTGTAGGAGTAGGCTTTTTCTTATCCATATGTTTTGGCTTTAAAATCACCTTGTCTACTTCAAGCATTCCAATAGGTGTATTCGGTTTGAATTTAATCTGGCTCTTCTTTGCTGAAATCAGATCTATGGTATAGCCTGATGGATTTAAATGATACTGTGCACAGAGAAAAATCAGCAAGTCCATCATGGGTTTGCTGTTTTTAAAAAAAAAGAATTAAAGTGGTTATAATACCATATATCCTTATACAATCATTACGTAGGCCACAAAGTGCATTTTTTAAACTAGGGATGTAAAATCCCATTTAGTTAACTGATTAAACCTTATTTTTAACTGATTAACCAATTAAAAAAACAGGGCCATGTTGAACACACCCCCGGCCATGGAAGACCCCCCCCCATCAGTTAACCGTAACTGGTAAACATCACCTGGCAAAGGTTATGCTTACCAGTTAACCATTCACATCTGTATTCTCAACATAAGCAAAAAGTCTCTCTGCTGTCCTAAGACTGAATGATTATGTTCAGTAATTGTATTTGTAGATGTTAGAGATAAGATTTAAAGAAAAGGCACCTTTAATATGCATATATGCTTACAAAGCATCTGTATTCCTGCAAGAGGCAATCTGCACAGATGTGGTGCATAACAGCGCATTTTAAGGGCAAGACGTGATTTTGCTTCCTGATTTGCAATTCAACATGGGTTGTAGCAGTGGTGGTAATTGTACCATGACTGATCCTGGACAACTGTTATACCAATATACTTAAAATCCGTTTTTCCCCAAAATGCCTCATGTTTTTGGGGTCTAACTAGACATACTTGAAATAGGCCCAATTTCCAGAAATGCTAACCTTCTGAAAAGTCATCATGTGTCTCAAGTCATGCAAACCAAAAGCATTAGAGATGTTGAAAAGTTAGGCACATGTTTAACATACCGTATCTGGGATCTATAACACTTGGAAAAGATAGCTTGAGAAAGAAAAAGGGGTCAAGACATACTTACTCATAACGGTAAAGTTCCAAACTTGTGGGAGAAGAGTAACTGGAGATTTGAACCTCACTAACAAAATTACTTGCTAAGACCATGTACAAAATTACTGGAAATCTAATAAAGAACACTTTCAAAGTCTAGATGCAGCTAGTCATACTTTGGATTTTTCCCAAAACCAACCTCATCTTGGCACACAAAACTATTTCAACTAATCTGTCTCTACTTATTCCTTCCTGAAATGACCCGTTTCTACACAAACATATAAATGGTGTAGAAAACAAACATTAATTTTTTTCAATAACTTTGAACTGGAAACTTTAAAATTGTACATTGCATTAGGATTAGATTATAATGTACAAATATATGTACATTCTATATGAGGTCTATAGAAGATAACTGTGCTCTTCTCCCCTTCCAATATATTCTCAAATAGAAGCAGAGAGGATTCCATAAAAAGAGAGCAACAATGCTGTATCAGGTGGCTTTGACATACTGCATAGATGCTATATATAAAGAAGTTAAAACAACAACTATGCTGAAAGAACATTAAGGTTGCAGAGTCGAACAGTCAGAAGCCAGTAAATGCCAGAATTAGATTGCCTGAAAAGAACATTAGTGGGAAAGAAACAACTACAACCACCATCCCTTATCCACAGAAACACAGAATACCCAATAGCCTGGCCTGCAAGGAATTTTCAGCAAGGATTTCCACATCCCAGGTCAGAGCCCTAACTACCAGCCTACAGAATTAAACTTTCCAAAGATATTTTAATCATAAACTAGACATACAAAGGGAGCTGAAGTAATGTTTTTCAGGCAAACTTAATTCTGGCATTTCCTACATTTGACTGCAACCTCAATGTTCTTTACTATATTTTCAACATAGTAATATATATTAGTGCAGAAAGTGCAAAAGTCCATTTCCTCAGCAACAGCTTGCTATACACACAACCTTGTGATGAAGGAATTAATTTATAACCACTAGAACAATTTAAATTTCTAGGAGCATATTAAATTGAACATCCTACATTTGTTTTAAGTCAAACTCCATACACAATTCCCATACCAATCAAACTGAGTAGTTTCTAATCACTAAACTGAGTAGACTGAGGTATTGTCGTCTAGAATTTTGCCTTGGCACAATTCTATGAATGAAGTTATTTTGAAGGAGAATAGGTAACAAATTCTTCTGTAAATGTAAGACACAGAAAGACTTGTCCTAAACAGACAATGTACGCAATAGCCAGTGGGGTGTTTTACACCACGATTTAATTTTTAACTCTTAAAATTAATCCAGTTTTGGATTCCTGCATGTAAACTAGTTTTTGCTGATTCTAGCACACCTTATTTCCTGAGCAAGATTTACTCCGGCTTTGTATCTGAAATCATAGCCTGGACACAAAAGAACAAGCACACTTTCAAACGTTGGAATTATTCAAAAGAACCATGCCTCAATTCAGGATCATATTAGCCATCTGCCACACCACTGAGCTCCAAGATGTTATAGGCTAAACTCTGCACTAATTTTCTTTCCTCTTTATCTTCTGGGAAAAGTTTCATTATTTGCTTAAGCAGCAGGAGGCAGCACTTGCCTGAGAAAAATAGTCTGCTTCAAAAGGCATCAAGTAGCCCACAGTCTTGTACTAGGATTGCATGGGGGTATGGAAGAAGTGACTTCTGTGCCTTCACTGGGCGGGTACTGTTTGTCTAAGGGATGCAGTAAGAAACTCATAGTTAAGCTCTTCACAAGATCAATTACATTTACATTCATGGAAACTAGACCGGAGTACTGAACTCATCCTTTCTCTTTCACACACCATTTTCTTTCCCAATAGCAGGAAGGAAGGAAGAGAAACTGCTGAACTCTTCAAAAACTCCCTCCCACTAAAGAGATCAGATAAACTTTGCAGTGATAAACTGGAGTGGCGGCAAATTAAAGACACTTCACTGATTCAAAGCAATCTGGATCACTTGGTAAAATGCATAGGATATGCTTGTGTCCACTCTAATAAGGCTAAATGAAAACATACATTATAAACAAAGAATGTAGGTGTTATTTCCAGGATGGAAGTCTCTGTCCCAGGAAAGCTGCAACTATGAAAAATGTGGTAATTGTGGTGGATAATCAGCTGAATATGAGCTCCCAGCGTCACACAGTAGCCAAAAGAGCCAATGATATTCTGCAAAGCACAAATGGAAATCTCAAGTAAGAACGGAAAGGTTATTTTATCTCTGCCTTGTATTGGTGTAACTAAGGGGTGGCCAATAAAATGGCAGCAGTTCACCAGAGTTGATCCCCTAGAGCTGCTGCCAAGATATTTACCTGTGACTCCTAAGGTACAGGTTCTTGCAGCCTCCCATTGGCAGAGGATCATGGTTCCCAGGCAATGGGAGCTGCCAGAAGCAGCAGGGATCAGGATATCACTTCCCAATGGCTAAACAAGAAGTGAGGCAGCAGTTCCCAGCTTTACTGAGAGAACTCCCGGTGGATTTAAATTTAAGAGGTTGGCAACTAAGCAGACTGGTGCTATCATCTGGGCTCCTCTGGTCCTGGTGCTGCAAGTAGGAGACAAGGGCAGAGGCAAAGACCTCCTTTACATAGAAGGCCAATTACATTTTAGCCCCCCCCCCCCAAAAGAACCCAAACAAATCATTTCCCTGACTCCAAAATCCATGGTCCACATTGGGATGAACCCAGTGAACAATAAATAATGGATAAACTTAAACAAATGGTCTGGTAGCACTTTAGAGACTAACAAATCATGTAGGTGGTATCATAAGCTTTCGTGGGCACAGCCCACTTCTTCAGACAACCAGAGCAGTGAAGTAGTATTTTACAAAACTTGAAAAAAAAATATTATTGCGAGAAGATGCTAGTGTTCAGTACAGAAGGGACCTTGTTGCTCTTATCTGCAGGTCTTTTTACACTGCCACCGAGGCTAGAAAAATGTTGCTACATCCCCCTGACTTATACCATAATCAAAACCTTAACCTTTAGAAGTTCGTTTTAAAGGTAGACACATGAACCAGGACTGGTCAATAGCCCATTACTGCACAGTGTCTCAAACAAAGAAAAACAGCCACATTATACAGTACAGGCGGCATCAGTATTTTCTTCATTGCTAACACTAATGGGAATATACAGACTGTCTGAAATTATGGCAAAATATTACAAAGAAAATTTAATGAATTAAGTAAGAGAGATCTTTGCTACAAGTAACTTTAGACATCCAATTTCCCCACTGTTGTATATTCACCAGCCCAAAACATCCAAACAAAAGAAATTAGTTTTGTAAATTTCACTGACAAAATTAGATGCTTGATTCATACACAACCGTTTATTGGAGAGCTTCACTGTAATATTAGGCATTTCAGTACCATTAGCTATTCAGCCACAGGTGCTTTCTCCCTCTCTAATCAAAGCTCAGATGTGTTACTCCATCAAATATAGTATTATATCCCTACTTCTAACATGTAAAGGTGATTAATCAATTAACCCATAAGCAAAAGCTTATAGGTTAATGCTATAGATTGCACACATTCCCTCTCTTCCCCCAGACAGAGGCTGCCACTGCCCTGCACTGCTGCCTCGGTATTCAAGGCAGCAGTGTAGGGTGATAGGCAGCTGGTCCACAAGGGGAGCTGGTTTTAAAAACTGGCTACCTCACAGACCAGCTGTCCACTAGACACCCCACGCTGCTGCCTCTGATACAGCAGCACGGAGTGGCAGGGGGTTCCTCAAGAGTGGAGCTGGTGCACACTGGCTGCCAGCTTTACCCCCAGGGACTATAAAATAGTTGAGTAGCCGATAAGAACTCATGAGGTTAATCGACTATTCATTTAATAGATATCTAACATCCCTAGTTAGAATATCAAGGTTGTAACATCAAGCATTCTAAAGTCAGTAAATGCACCTATGATTATTCCTGAACGCCGAACTCTTATCTTCGCCTCTTTGCAGTCAATTTAGTCTCCTTCTCCCCATACAAGCCTGGGCACCAGTATGGGAACGGCAACAGCACCAACAGGATAAAGTCTCATTATTTGACTCCTAGCCTGAAAAAAAACAACACACACAAAAACACCCCACACCTTGCTCAGTCCTGGATTGCAGCATGCTCAGCGAGCTCTGTGTGGACTAACCATGGTTAGTGTGGTTCACATAAATCCGTTGACGCTCCCCTGAGCTCCCGGCAGACAGAGGCTGCTCCACAGTAGCAGTCCTTGTCTATAGGGAGCTCAAATCACCCCCATGGACAGCAATGCTGCAGGGGTGGAACAGGCGGCACTGTGGAACTGGTGCTGGGGGAGTCAACTGTTAAGCCATCTCTCCCCAGCACTGGCTCTTGCCTGCCCTCCCATTGCATCTGTAGGAGGCAGCAAAAGGATGTACAGTTGGGTCAGTGGAGCCAGCACACACGGAGAGCTACTCAAGTCAGCTCCCCTACAGGTATTGGCTCCAGCCTGCCCCCCTCACCCTCTACGCTGCTGCCTCTGATACAGAGGCAACAATGGGAGGGAGGCAAATGAGTGTAGTCAATAGGCTTATTGGTTAATCATGTAGTTGGTCTACACATTGACATCCCTAGAAAGAATGTTTGCAAAACTCAGCTGCCAGCCTCTACCAAGTATGTGCAAAAAAAAGTACATTAGCTGGCTAAATTTGGGTACAATTTAATCAAGATAGCCAAAAAGGCACCGCTCTGCTAAAGGCAACCATACTGCCAAGTATCCAATCCCTGTTCCAAAGCCTAGGAAGCACTACAGCAGCTCAGGAAATTATCTTTTAAGATCTTTCAAGGTTAGCTAAAGTAATTACTTTTGACTTCACTCTCCAAAATGACACATTTTCTGTCTCCCTCCTCTACCCAGCTCCCCCATCTTGAAGTACTGTGTTTCCATTTGTTTCTTCATATATTTTATTCAAGTGTTTCTACAAATATACACCTTTTGGCTTCTTTTAAGTAATTCATTCCCTGGAAGTAAGATGAGTCACATTTCTGTCATCCCAAGTGCATACAATTTAATTTCAACTGCACATTTTATTACAGTCATTGCCATTGCAGAAAAATAAAAAATGCTTCAATGAGGCCTCTTGCTGTAACACATACTGGGTAGTTAAAGAATACCCTGTATCATGACTGAGTCAAAGCAAATTGTGTCTACATGCCAAGGTACAGATGCAACTGACACAGAAGTTCAAAAGGCAGAGTCCATAAGTAAATAATTGATAAAAAGTAACCCAAATGACACTTTAAAAATTACTTTTAAGTAGCATTTTCTAAATTTTGCTTAATATAAAAATACTTCGATTAATGTCCAGGGAGACAAACCGACAGAGCCAACAGAAAATGTGACTAGCTGTATCATTAAAACTGAACATGTTTACAGTTCATAATTCTTAATCAGAAAATCTTCTGACATCAAATATCACAGGACACAAATAAGGCTTATCATCTCTGGGTAGCTCTTAGCAAGCTAGAGGATACCTGAAGTCACATAATTTTTCCCAAATTACTGTTTGTGATTAGTGATTACAAAACCACAAGTCTTTTACATCAGACTCCAATTTACCTGTTTCTCTGAATATTTTTATTTTGCAATGAACTGCAATTAATTCTGCCTCCAGATGTGTTTTAAAGTAATTAAACAAGTTGTAATACAGGTTTACAACAACATGCTGAATCCTCTGAAGAGTGAGCAAAAAATATTTGGGAAAGGGAAAATTTTTCATTTTGTGTTCCTGTCATTAATATAATACGTATATATCCAAACAAACAACTCACTGTTCACTCCCTAATCTCCTCATCTTCGCCCTGCCTGGGAAGTTTAAGAAGATTTGTCAGAAAATGTAAGCAGCCAGGATCTTACAGTATTACTGGAAGGACACGCAAACTCTCTCTTTTCTGTTTCTTGAAACAGTATTGGAACTCCAATTATTAATCAATCCATTTTGCATATAAAAAATGGCAAGTGACTTAAGGAGTACTGCAGAAGTGGATCCAGGGGTCACAGTGAACCACAAGCTAAATAAGAGTCAGTGTGATGCTGTTGCAAAAAGCAAACATTCTGGGACACATCAACAAGAGTCTTATGCGCAAGACACGAGATGTAATTCTTCCCCTCTAATTAGGCCTCAACTGGAGTACTGTATCCAATTCTGGACACCACATTTCAGAAAACATGGAGAAAATTAGAGAAGATGCAGAGAACAGCAACCAAAATTTGTGAAGATCTAGAAAGTATGACCTATGAGGGAAGCTGAAAAAAGTGTGTTTGTTTAGTTTGGAAAAGAGAAGACTGAGAGGGGACATGATAGCAGCTTTCAAGTACCTAAAAGGGTGTTAGAAGGAGGAAGGAGGAAAAAAAAAGTACTCTCTTTAACATCTGATAGGATAAGAGGCAATGGGTTTAAATTGCAGCAAGGGAGGTTTAGGTGGGACATTAGGAAAAAACTTCCTGTCAGGGTGGTTAACTGCTAAAATAAATTGCCTAGGGAGGTTGTGGAATCTTTATAATTAGAGCTAGTTAGATAAACATCTATCAGAGACGATCAAGATGGTACCTGGTCCTGTCATGAGGGCAGGAGACTGGACTTGAAGAGGTCATCCAGTTCTAGTTTTCTATGATTCTATAATATTAAGGAAGTTCACAGCACTGTATTAGTAGCCAGAAAAATTCTTCCAGGTTGAGAAAAATTTATTTGGTTTCCATATGACTGTCCAATTACTTAAGTCTCTTGCACTCTACTCCTTTCCCTGTCTCCCAATCAACCAACATACTTTTAAGGTTAAAAATAGAACATATTATTATAAATGCAGCAGTTTTTTTAAAACTAAGGTAGCAAAACAGGCACTAATTATACAGAGTAAAGCAACAGATATACAGAGTAAAGGAACAGATAACTAGAACGAAATCCTAAAGCACTAGAGAAACAAACTGATTTTAAAAACAATCTGTCAAGATCATCACCAACACAGATTCAGCAGAGCTCTTCTGGAGCCATGTGTAACTCACTAAGCTCAACCTAAGTACACTTTGTTGAATGTGCAGCAGAAAACAGACAACTTCAGAGGCCTCGTTCAATGGTATTCTGATACAAAGTAAAGAAAAGCTGTGGATTGTAACGAAAAAGCTACCTGCTTTCTTTCCTGTGCCCAGTTCAAGTCTCTACACTATATTAGACTTGTGGGCCTCCTCCTTGAACACTGACAAATTAGACAGCCATGTTCAAATGCTTCGGGGGTAGGGGAGTTTGTCTAACAGGAAACATTTAATACAACAAAGTAGTCTAGTAGCACCTTAACGACTAACAAAACATATAGATGGTATCATGAGATTTCGTGGGCACAGCCCACTTCTTCAGATGACTTTAGTGTGGGAAAGCTCAGGATACCATCTACATGTTTTGTTAGTCTTTAAGGTGCTAGACTATTTATACAAGCCATGATTCAGTTAGGTACAAAAATAAGCAAAATTCCTTCAAAGAACCGTAGCATTCTCTCAACCTCAGTAATTGACTTCAAAAGAAAAAAATTTGAAGACTGGAAAGAGCAAGCTGCATAAGCCTAAATTGCCTATTAAAGTAATGAGAGAGATACAGATGCTGACTTGTTCACATTACATAGTTTAAACAATCGCAAACACACAGGGACAACACAAAAGCAAGCAAAGGGGAGCAAAATATATGTGGGTTCTTATTTTATGTGACATACAGTGCATGCAACAAGCTGGCATTTAACTTGCTGGAAATCATGCAATGGAGTCTTCATTTCTTGTGAAGTTTGCCACATTGAAGTGAGATGGTATGCACATTTTCCACTTTGCTTTAACATATTAGGATTTGTCAGACTGAACGAGCAGGTAGTTTTTCAAGCTTTCTGAATTGGAGTAGCCTCAGTACAGGCAGTCCCCGAGTTACGCGGATCCGACTTATGTCAGATCCGCACTTACGAACGGGGCTCTCTCGCCCCGGAGCTCGCAGGCAGCGGGACCACCCAGAGCGCAGCGGTCCCGCCACCTCGACCACCGGGGCGAGAAAAGCATCTCCAGGTGCCCATGGTCTGCTGGGAACCGTCTCCAGCAGACCAGGGACACCTGGAGCAAAGCCGGGGAGGCGGAGGGGTCCGGCGCCTCTGAGGCTTTGCCAGAGCAAAGCCTCAGAGGCGCGGCACCCCACCGCCGCTGCGGCTTTGCTCCCTGTGTCCCTTGTCTGCTGGGGGGGGGGGCGCAGCTAGTGGGCCCCCCCCAGCAGACCAGGCTTTTGTTGTGGACCCTGGAGTAGAGCAGCTGGGGTGCTGCCGGGTTGGTCCTGCAGGGACCTACCTGGCAGCCCAGCTGTTCTGTCCCAGGCTCGAGATTCAGCCGCTGTTGAAACTGATCAGTGGCTGATTCCAGGAAGCTGGGGGCAGAGCAACTCTGCCTAGGGCTTCCTGTAGTCAGCCCCTGGTCAGTTTCAGCAGCAGCGGCTGAATCTGGAGCCAGTTCCGACTTACATACAAATTCAACTTAAGAACAAACCTATAGTCCCTATCTTGTACGTAACCCAGGGACTACCTGTACACTCAAAGAAAAGGATCACTTACCTTTACTGGCTTGAATTCACAGTATGCTCTATTCTCTGACTGGCTTGACTTCAAGCCATTCAATTAAAGCATTAGAGTATTTTATTTATATTTATTTTTATATTATAGATTGAGTCACGCCTCCCACCGCCGAAGTGATTAGTATCTGAACAGTAATTTAAAAATTTACTGTCTTCAGAAATGCAAGTCTGAGTATGGATTTAAGTGCTATGTAAGTCTGTCCAGGAAGTGGACAGTAGAAACAGTGTTCTTTAAAAAATTATTAATAAATAATAATAATAATTCTATGCCATACCTGCCATTCACAGTAGTAGATCTGATCATATCCCCTGGAAGGACTACTGATAATTCTAGATCCTTATCAATTACATTCTCTTTCTGTTCCATGGTGTAATCAGTTGCTTCAGTATCATCAAATAAAGAAACTTCAATTTTTTTTTTGTTTCAGATGGAGGAAGAGGAGCTGTAGGTTTAGCTTTTCTTCTGAAATAGTTTTAAAAAAAATTAGGAAACATTAAAAAAAAATCTAACAATCACTATATTTTTGCAATGTGAAGTTAGTAAATTAAGCTCAACAATGTTTTCTTTGGACCAACAGGAATATCAGAGTGAAAATGACCAAAACTATTATTTTCACACACATGCTGTACAAGCCAGATATCTCACAGGAGGATTGTGAAAATCTAGGCAGTAGTGGTGATGCATGTGAGAAATGTATGCCTGACCTACACACAGGAGCCAATAAAACAGCACTGCATTCAGTTTTATATGGCCATGTTTCACACCAAGTATAAAAACCCCACAAAAACAAAACCACCTTCTATCATGCAACATGTATGTTTATTTAAAAAAAAAAAAGATGCTGAAATAGCAAAATTCCCCAACAGGTTTATTACATTCTGATAATGAAACAGATGTCACCACGTAATGCAAAAATGCCACATGAACTATGTGCTGTTGACAATTTGCACATCTTAAGTTTACAATGCAGGCGAGCTTAGGAAAGTTTGATCTGTGTTAATATATTAAGTATTTGGAAAAAAAATCCATTACCTTTATACGACTCATTAAAACAGTAATGAAATGGAAAAAAATACACAAAATGAAACAGTGTTTTCTACATATCAGTATTCATTTGTTACGTTCAAATGTTATTTTTGTTAGTCTTTGTTGTCTACTTGTTTGGTTTTGAAACCTGTATGGACAGAAGCGACATGTCTAGTTATATTGATGCACCTAGTAAGCAGCAACCATTTCATGCAAGACCCTTAGCAGTAATATTTTGCCATCACCACCCGTTCTCATTCCCTTACAGTTAACACAGTGTGATATATCCTCCACAGAAATAACTATGGAAAACAAGAATAAAATGTTTTTTCATCTGTGGTATCGGAACAGGAGCATGCTACTTTTCTTTAAAAATACAATGCTATTAACTCATGTAGTCTGAAGCTTCTGTGCCAAACTCAGCTGTGATCAACGGTGGCATAAATTGCACAGTGGATGTAAGCTGCATATAGTAAGAGTTTAAGTTGCCATGTCGTGAAATTGCACAGATTTGACAATAAGTAGGGGTGAAAAATGCACAACTAAGAAAATACCACCCCACGTCTGTATGTATGGGTACCTACTTGTCCTAGCCTCGGTTTTGAGGATATTTTTAAAAAAGGTCAGCCTTGCAACAGTATACATTGCAATAGCATATGTTTGTTGTTACACAGAAACGCCTTTTATTTAATCAATAACCCATGAAATGTGTTTAAATTACAGGGAGGAAAAGTTTGTGTACTCAATCCCCAAAAGGTCAGGATTATACTGCAAGAAAGCATTACTCAAAATTATGCTTTAAATTCCTGAAGTAGTATCTCAATTTGAAAGAAAAAAAGAGAGAAATCTGTCTTCAGTGATACAATAATTTCAAGGCAAAATATATATATATATATATTCCAGACACATGCTGTAGACTTTCCTTTTATTGGTGCAACAATTATACTTTATTTACAGGAATTCTTCAGGAAGCTTAACCCATTAAAAAATCCCATAACTTTAAAATATTGAGTTTAACATGAGGAAAGTATCTGGAGAACAGACTTTATATTCAGTGAAAAAGGATACACACTCCTGAAGAATGCCCCCAAATTTACACTCCAAAAATGTACAGAACTTCAAGACATGTATTAAAGTTACATAAAAGCAAAAAGATTATCCTTCGACATTCCCTTAACAGTTATATGGAGTTCCACTCAACACAAACAACAAATTTCAATATACGTAGTGCCATGTTAAGTATTTGCATGCCACAAACTAAAACAAATTTACTTTAATGAAGCTCAAAGATGTGTCAATTCTCTGATTATTGCAATGACCTGCAATTTTGGAAATTAAAACAGATCTTTATAATACAGAGACTAAAAATACATACCTCCCCTGCAAAAACCGAAGTTCAAAGCTACTTACACTTAAACAGCAAGGTCCACAGTAGCATTGCAAAACAAGACTATGTAACTACTAAATTGTAACAAGATTTCACATGACTAATCTGTCCATTTCTGAAAGTACTTAAAGCTTTGAACTTCAAAAAACCCAAGCAGCATAATTTAACTCTTCACATCTCACACAGGAATCAGTAGTAATTAAGTTTTCCAAATCAAGCAACCGTGAGGAAGATTCAGAACCTTCCTCCACTCATGTATTTAACTTTTAAGAAAGTTTCCTTATATACAAAGGTTGAAGGAATTAATCAATGCTGTTAGTTTGGGTTTACAACTCTGTGACAAATCCAAGGGCACGGAGCTAACTGGTATTCAATTAACTTTGGTCAGTATGGGCAGCATGCCAGGGTTAAGTTTGGGTTACATGAAAGCTTCACAAAGTTTGTGGATTATGATTTTTTTTTAAGATAGGAGGAGTTGCTGGTTTTCAGCGTTAAAAAGACGTTAGTGATTAAAAAAAGCAGTACAAATATGTACATAAAACAGATTCTAACAATGCAAAATGAATTCATTTCTCCCTCTTATTTTTACTTCTTTAACATGCCTAGAATGACCCTCATACTGAATGGGTCAAAACTTCCCTTTTTGTCATTTAACCCCTAAAAACTAAAGAGGGCAAGATTCATTAAACAGGTGTTGGTGGATTAATATTACTTCTCTCACCACCAAGAGAGTTAATGCATTTGCCCTACAAACTGGAGAAGTGGTCTGAAGTCAATAGGATGAAGTTTAATAAGGACAAATGCAAAGTACTTCACTTAAAAAGGAACAATCGATCAGTTGCACACATGCAAAATGGGAAGTGACTGTCTGGGAAGGAGTACTGCAGAAAAGGATCTAAGGGTCATAGTGGACTGCAAGCTAAATAGGAGTGAGTGTGACTCCTGAAAAAGCAAACATTCTGGGATGTATTAACAGCAGTGTTGTGAGCAAGACATGAGAAGTCATTCTTCAGCTTTACTCTGAGCCGATTAGGCCTCAGTAGGAGTAGCGTGTCGAGTTCTGGGCACCACATTTCAGGAAAGATATGGAGAAATTGGACAAAGTCCAGAGAAGAGCAACAAAAATGATTAAAGTTCTAGAAAATGTGACCTATGAGGGAAGACTGAAAGAATTTGGTTTGTTTAGTTTAGAAAAGACAAGATTGAGTGGGGACAGGATAGCGGTTTTCAGGTATCTAAAAGGAGGAAGGAGAGGAAAAAAAATTCTTCTCCTCCTTGGCCTCTGATGGTAGGACAAGAAGCAATGGGCTTAAACTACAGCAAGGGAGGTTTAGGTTGGACATTAGGAAAAACTTCCTAACTGACAGGGTGATTAAACACTGGAATAAATTGCCTACGGAGGTTGTGGAATCTCCATCACTGGAGATATTTAAGAGCAGGGTAGAGACACATCTATCAGGGATGTTGTAGATAGTGCTTGGTCCTGCCATGAGGGCAAGGGACTGGACTGGATGACCTCTTGTGGTCCCTTCCAGCTCTAGTATTCTAGGTTTCCATGATATACTGCTGAAGGTCTAGTATCAAAGCTGCCAGCTGTCACTAAATACGAATTAACCTAATGTTTACATTTGTGCACATCATAAAACCACCACCCAATTCATACAGCAGCAGCTTATGCTGAAGAGCTCTAGAACTAGGGATATAAGACTAGTCGGCTATCCAATAAGCAGAAGCTTATTAGACAGTCGACTAGTGATGAGCAACTAGTCCCTCCCCCTCGTTTGCTGCCTTTATCAGAGAAAGGCAACGGGGGGAGAGCCAGCTTAAAAGCTGGGGGGCAGGAGAGGTAGAGGCACAGTGGAAACAGCACATGCAGGGATTGAAGCAGTCTCTGCTTGCATTGCTTCTGCTATGATTCGGTTTTTTGAAATGTACAAGAGCCCAGCTTCTAAAGCAGAACCACCGCAGTAAGCACAGGGTCCGCGCTCCCTGTGGCACCTTCATCTTTAAAATGTACAAGAGACTGGAAAGGCTCTTGCTACAGTTAAAAAGGTGGAGGCGCCCTTATAGACTAACCAAACAGTTGATGGGATTTCCATCGACTATTTGATTAGTTAAATTTAGATTAACTATCTAGACCCCTATCTAGAACTGAGGCCATATCTGCACTAACACTTATGCAGGCAAAACTTTTGTTACCTAAGGAGTCAGAGATGTGAAAAAACACCCCGCAAATGACATGAATGCTGATGCCACCAAAACTTAAGTACACAGTGCTATGTGGGCAGGAGAGCATCTCTTACCAACAGTGCTCACGGAGCTGGTTTTATTACATCAGCAGGACAGAGTGCTCTCCCCTGTCAGCATAATCTGGCTACACAAGTGATATAATAGTGGTACAGCTGTAGCAACACACCTGTGCCACTGGAAGTTAAGGCCACATCCAGACTACATTCTTTTCTCAAAAGGAGATATGCAAATTCGATGCTAAGTTGCATATATTCTTCCGATCGCTTTTTCCAAAAATGAAAGTAGTCTAGATGCATTTTTTTCCCTCCCCAAAAAAACCACAAACCTTTTTTAGGAAGAGCGATCTTTTCAAAAAAAAGGATTTCTCACACACGCACCCTGCATCTAGACTACTTTCACTTTCGAAAAAAAAAAGCAATCAGAAGTTATGCAAATTAGTGCCTAATTTGCATACCTCCTTTTGAAGAAAGAACGCAGTCTAGATGTACCCTAAGTGTACACAGGGCTTCAGAAGACACCTGATGCAAGTCAGGACAGCAATATATTGGTGGAGCTATATGAAACAGCTTATAAAATGCCTGATAGCATCATGCCTTTTACTGCAAGTGAAATAAAATTCAGAGAAAGCTGGTTTCAAAATCATTTTGTCCTTATTCGTATCACTGCACACTACTAGAGAAACCATTAACACAGCCATTTTTATCAGAGACACATTCTGCAACTGATTGGCAATGGGCAGTTCCAGTCTTTCATCTCCTGGTCCAGGTGCCACAACTTCTTCATTTCTCTCTATTTTCTCTCAGAAGAACCATGATATTGGGTCAGATCAAAGGTACATCTAACCTAATATCCTGTCTTTCAATAGTGGCCAGGTGCCCCAGAGTGAATGATCAGAACAGGTAATCAAGTGACCTGCTGTCCATTCTCAGCTTCTGGGAAACCATCCCTGCCCATCCTCACCAATAGCTACTGATGGACCTAGTCTCCATTAATCTACTTTTTTTTGGATCATTACAGTCTGGCAAGGAGTTTCACAGGTTGACTGTGTTGTAGCAACAAAAATGCTTCCTTTTGTTTAAAACCTGCTAACTATGGATTTCATTTGGTAATATTCCCCCCACCTTCTGCCCTTTTTCTCCCAGTTTTTAAACCTTTCCTCCCCCTCATTCATCTCCCCTCTCTTACCCCAGCTGGTTTCCTTTTTTTGTTTCCCATTTCTTTGGTGGCTTCCTTTTCCCATGAGAAATCTGTGGTATGATATCTGGGTCTATAGGAAATTTAACTTATTTTATTTACTTGAAGACAGATGATTAAACAGCATGCAGGCAATCCCTTATTTCAGGAATCTCATTCAAATACTAATACCCCGTTTCCAGAGAGTAACTGCTTCAAGTTAGTCCTGTTTTTTGTTTCAGCTACACCAGAATATGTAGCACTTTAAAGACTAACAAGATGGTTTATTAGGTGATGAGCTTTCGTGGGCCAGACCCACTTCCTCAGATCAAATAGTGGAAGAAAATTGTCACAACCATATATACCAAAGGATACAATTTTTAAAAAGGAACACACATGAAAAGGACAAGTCAAATTTCAGAACAGAATGGGAATGGGAGGGGACCGGAGGAGACTTCAAGGACTGACACTAGACACCAAATTTCCCAGCTGCTTTCTCATCTCCCACTGCTTTTACACAAAACAGAGATCCCAAAATTGAGATCCCTGCAGCATGTCTCCAACATGTACTTCTGTAAGATTATGTATAACAGACCTGGTAATGCCTGCCATAAAAACATGAAAGTGATTCTAAACTAGGGATGTAAAATAATGATTAACTGGGTTAACCAGGCCAGGGCATCCCAGTCAGGCTCTGCTCCAGGCCTGCCAGAGAAGCCCTTGTCTGTGGTGGACAGGGAGCTGCTCCAACCCCCACCAGTTAACATCCCTAATGACTTGTTTAGAGTAGGGATGTTTAACGGGTAACTACTTAACTAGTTGCCCGGTATGGGAAGCAGCTCCCCATCCCTCACCCAGAGCATGCTATGTGGGTATCTATGATCTTCTATCTGGCCTGCTATGTTAATTTTGTTCCTACTGAATCATGTTAACAAGGGATAGTTCGTAATTCTCAACTGAAATGTTACTAAGCGTATGGAGAGATTGGATAAAGTTGTTTATATTTACTTTAAGTCAAAATCAGAAATACAAAACTAGAACTACATAGCTCTCAAGTTACTGACGCACAACAGTAGTATTGGTAACATCAAATCATGAATGTTACCGACACACATTTATTTCCACATTTATTATTTTATTTAATATTTATTTTCTGAAAAGGGAAATTAAGAGCACATGGCTTTTCTTGGCAGGGCAAGTACACAGATGTAGACAAGTTACTCTGCACTAGATTACATGTTGGCATTTAAAGTTAAAGTGCTCATGGAATCTCTTCGCATCACACATTTAATACTCCTCTTACACCTAAACAAGTCACATATGTTACATTTATTTCTAATACACATAAATCTGATTGTTTGTCTTAAAGCAAATATCAATGATCAGTTTATTATATCAAAATATGGACTCATTTCCAAAGCTGGGCTTCAAGATGCTGTTACAGTTAGCTTTAGCTAAGAATTAAATATGCATTTCATTTTTTATTCAACATAGTGTAAACTCATTCACAGTTCATATAGACTAACATGCCATAAGGCTATTAGCTTCCAAACTGACAGATTAATGTTATATAATACTTATTTTAGCCAGACAGAAATAATAAACAGAATTAATGATTATTCATTAACTGTTCAAAATATTTGTTTTTCCATCACAAGGTGATGCTGGAAGACATGACCTAAATTAAAAACCATATGCTGCTATAAACAAGGAACTATATTGTACCATGTATGTGTATTGTGCTGCAAAAAGCATTACACCTTCAAGCAATGCTTTACTGTTTAGTTTCAATTATGTAATGAAGACAGTAACATTGTTACCGTATATAGTGTCCCCTAGTAATAAGTTCTCACTTCTAACACTTTACAACATTTTATGCTTTACCCTTAATTTCCTACCAGACTATAAATCAGGAGTTTCAAACTCAAAGTTACCTTAGGGCATTGGTCACCAGCCAGTAGATTGAGATCTACTGGTAGATCTTGGAGCCTTTGACAGGTGACCCTGACAGGTTTGGCCAGGAGGCTACCAAGTTCTGGCACTTCATCTGGCCCTCCCAGCACTGCCATGTTGCTCCTGCCTTGGAGCTGCCCCCCAGTCCTGGGAGCCTCTTGCTTGCTGTGCAGGGCACAGAAAGAAAGGGAGGACTGATGTCAGGATGTCCCTTCCTCCACCCTCTACCCCATCTCCACAGAGTAGGGCAGAGGCATGAATGGAAAGAGTTTGCTGGCTGGTTTTGGGTGTGGTGCAGGACCAGAGTAAGGGTAAACCCATCTTAGTTTCCTGCACCACCACCACCACCCAGAAGCCACCTGTGATAAGCGGTGCCCAGCTGAAGCCTGCATTCCAAGCTCTAGCCTCAGTCTTGAACCCTTCCTATACCCCCAAACCCCTGCCCTAGTCCAAACTCCCTCCCAGAGCCTGCACCGTGAACCCCTTCTTACACCTCAACTCCCTGCCCCAGGTGGCTCAGAACCCCTCCCAAACTCCAAATCCTTTAGCCCAAGATCAGAGTCCCCAGCCCTCTGCCCTCAGACTGATAAAAGTGAGTGAGGGTGGGGGAGGGAGTGAGCAGGGGCGGGGCCTTGGAGAAGGGGAGGAAAAGAGGTGGGGCAAGGATGTTTGGTTTTGAAGTGGATCCTGGATTGCCTTTAAATTCAAAAAGTGATCTCATGCTTAAAAAGGTTGCAGACCTTTGGGCCAGTGCCAGTCCTCAAACCTTCTGTGTGGGCCAGTAGGCATCCCTCTCCTGCAAGGTTCCAGGAAGGGTGACCGGGTTTCCACACATCTCCCAGCCCCATCTGCTAGCCCATGCACTCCGTCCTACCCTGAGACACACCGAGTCTCGCTGCTGCCCCAGATGATTCAACTACCTCCCCTCCCCCACCTCACCCTCCGTGCCTGCAGCACCACCACTGGTAGCACAGCATGGCTCAAGAGGCTTCTGACTGCTACATTTGCACGACTCCTGGCATTTCCTTGTGACACGCCTGCAAAGCTGTCCATCCCACAGGAAGGTTCAGTGCAGGTGCCCCAGGTGCTTGGGGATGGGCCCACAGCAGCTGCGCTATGGACAGGATGGTGCCCTATACTCAGTTAGCCCATGGGATGGGTGGGGGCCAGCAGCAGGCCCCCCCTGCACTCACCACAGCAGCCTCTGATCTGCTGCCAATTCCTACATCAGCCCACGCTGGGGCTGGAACGCTCTGCTTCCCACTGCTGCGAAGTGGAGTGACTGGGGTGCCCTGGGAGATGGTGGGAGAGCAGAGTGCTGCAGTGCTGCCCTGATGAGTGGAAGAGGGCCTGACCCCTGCTGCCATCCCACACCAGGCTCACTAGTAATTCCCAAGGCCACATTCCTTGGGGTCGGGAGCTTGAGTTTAGTATAAGGGGGAGGATGGAGCAGGGGCAGGGAGAGCACGGACATCCTCCCAGGGTTTCAGATTACAAAATGAGCCATTTTGAAAATTACTCGAAATTCAAGGTACAGGTGCAGTGTATATATACACACCAGAGACTTCTCTTCCTGTCCCTTCATAGTAGTTTCCCTTCTACTCAACATTCAATTTAATTAGTGTACAAAAGTAATTACATCTGTAGCTATCTATACTTTTCCATTGCTCTTCGCTCCACTCCAGCATTATAGACAATCTTTTTCCTCTCTGTAGCAGAATCACGATTGCCATCTCTTGAGCCTCCCTCTCTCCAATCTAACTTGCAAATGAGATTCTGTATGATGAACACTATATTGCACTGTATGTATTTCACAGTTATCTAGATATGTACTATGATACTGTTCTTGTGAAAAAACTTGTTGCAACTTCCAGAAGATTGTCTCTTGGCATATTTTAATATTTGTAAGTATGGGTCCTAAAAATCTTACTGCCATGCACGTTACAGCTGCTGCTAGCATAAAAACAATCAACAGAGGTACAAATGAAATGCAGATTACAACTGAACGAGTCTAAGAGATAAAGGATGCTAAGTACACAGAGAAGACTTGAGAATGGGATGAAGAAAGAAAGATTATCCTATTAAGTGTCAGGCAATGAAAGAAAACCAAGAGATAGGTCAAAGATGAAGACTGGCGAAAAACCCTTACAAACAAAAAGAACGAAAGGCTAAAATGTAGACCAAAAAATCCAAAAGAGTGAGGTGACAAACTGAGGTAATTGATTTCTCTAGTCTAGTGTATGTGGTAAACACTGCTGAAAAGCCTGGGCACCCACTATCCCTACGCTATGTCTACACTGCACTGGTTCTGCGCAAGAAATATGCAAATGAAGCTAAGCATGGAATATCGCCAAGCTTCATTTGCATAATTATTTAGCAGCCACTTTGTGCAAGAGGCTTTTGCACAAAAAGGAGCTGTCTACACAACTCCTTGCACAAAAAACCCCTCTTGCGCAAGAGGGGTTTTTCCACTCCCCCCCCCCCCCAAGAAAAACGGCTCTTGTGCAAGAAGGTTTTTTTGCTGACTACACTGCTCCTTCTTGTGCAAAAAACTTCTCTTTTTTTTCAGAAAGAACGGCTCTTGCACAAGAGGGTTTTTTGGTGCAAGAAGGAGCTCTGTAGACGGCTCCTTTTTGCGCAAAAGCCTCTTGTGCAAAAAGCGGCCACTCAATTATGCAAATGAGGCTCGGTGACATTCCATGCTTAGCATCCTTTGCTTATTTCTTGTGCAAAACCAGCGCAGTGTAGACATAGCTTCAGTGTGCTGCTGTTGCACGATAGCAGAAACTCCAATATTTCTTAATACATCAGACTCAGAGGAAAAAAATAGTTCATGAGTCAGGCAGAGCCCAATTGTTGCATTTAGCTGCAATCTGCAAGTCTCTGATCTGATTTTGAGATCACTTTCTCCTTCACCCTACCAGATTAACAGTTTTAGATTTAAGGAAAAACATCCCATAAAACAGTGATTTTAAAAAAAAAAAGTAAAAAATGTAGTCTTCCCAGTGGCATTTTCCCTTTGGCTCTTGCATAGCTTATAAAACAAAAAATAGAAGTCTCTCAAGCACAAGAACTCTTAAAATGTTTAAGGGTTAACATTAGAAATTCAATTTCTTTGATCAACTTTTTTTTTTAAGCGTTTTGATGGGTGAAGGGGATATTCCTCTTTTCCAAACAGCCCAGTATTCAGTAACTAAGGTGCCTGTGAATGGTTTAACCCAAAAGAGTGGGTATCCAGGAAGTGTTGGCAGGGAGCCAGGAGAGTTAATGGGAAGAGAGTGGGAGAAGTTTGAAATGAAACAAGTTTTGGCCTGCTTCAGTTCCCTTGGTGTGCAAGTCAGAGCAGGAGCTGGGAGAGAAATTGACTAAGCAGTAATAAGGCATAGATTTCCCAGAAATATCCATGTCTAAGAAAAGAAATCTAAACTTTGGAACAGAGATACAAGTAAAATAGGGACTATTTGTAGTTAGACATGATCAGGTTATTTTCTTCGTTTTTAGTTTGGTTAAACTGCTCCGTGCTAGCCTTCCTACCCCCTACCCCTACCCACACACTAACTAAATTGAATCCCAGGAAAGCAATTCTGCTTCTTTTTTTATTTGCTCTGCAACACCTACAAACCAAGTAGGCTTTACCAAATATATCTGCTTTTTTCTGTTAATAAAGTCACCTTTAAGACTATAATCTAATTCCTGTGTCCTAGAAGGAAGATTTTGTATCCATGTGCCTGAACTGAAGGTCAGCTATTATGAGATTATAATTTTTTTAAGCCCTTTCCTAGGGGAGAGTTAAGAGTATGGGGTTACCCCACAAGAAAGAGTTTGCAAATGCTTTTGCCTTGCTTCAGGGTTTTTTTGCGTTTGGGTGGTACCACCAAAGGTCAGAAAGTCTGTGACTGAGTAGTTTAAACCAGAAGCCTTTAGTGGCAGGATATGTTAAGGTCTATTGCAAGCCCCCACCTTCTGCACTCGAAGTGCCAGAGTGGGGAATAGCCTTGACAACAGGTTACCCTCAAGCTACCAATGGAATTACTAGATACCAAATATTAATTTAGCTAATATACACTAACCTGATAATATCAAATATTAATGTAGTTATAAGGAACTATTTAAATAAGTTTGTTCAGAAATTACACCACTTAAGCAAGAGTACAGCGTGAAGGGGGAAAACATATGCAGTATGTGGCTAAGAAATATGGAGAGGTTCTTGCATTACAATAGGTGATTTCTAATTAAACTTTTTTCAGGGCGTTCAATTTGTATATGAATTCCAAATCAGCAGTTTCTCTTTGCAGTGTATTTTGGAAGGTGTTTACATTAGAAACCACTCTCAGGCAAACGTAAACAAGATGTTTTCCAATTCTGAAGGGACCATTAGGAAGGATTTTAAAAATTGTGCGGAGAATGGAAGCAGTAGGATCTCCTCCCCTTTTAGAAATCTCTCCTTTCCATTTCTCTCATCTCACTCTGAGGCAGATTTCCTGAAAGATAAGAGGACCTCCTAAGACTAAACAACAAAATATGGCATTCTTCTCACATAAGTCATTGTTGAGGTTTTATTCCCTACATATTAAAAGCTTACCTAAAAATAAGACTTTTAAAAAGTATTTCTACTAGGCCTTACTCTTCTAGAAACAAATTGTCCTCAGTAGTATGCAGATCAACAGTCACTCACTTGTATTAGGTACTAGTTGACTGAGAATCTGTTTTTGCTGTAACAGTGAGATTTTAATAAGTCCATTTACTTCAGAGACACTGTATGCAGCATGTGTTGATTTGGAATTGTAAAGCCATTAAACAAAATCATTTAAGGCTTTGTCTACATTACAGTGACTTCCGGGAGAGTGTAAACATGGTTTGTGGTACTTCTGACAAAAGACTTCCACCCTCTTTGTTCACAGGAGAGCACCCTGCAGACTGTTTACACTAGGACTTGCTCCCTGGGTGCACCAATGGCTCGGGCCAGCCCTGCATCTAAGCACTGTGCCAGAGATTCTGTTTTTTTTTAAATCTGTTTTCCTCAGTTGCTCTGTAACAGCTAGCAACCAAGTCTACTTTATCAAGTTTATCTTTTGTTTTATAATAAAATAACTTTTTATGGTGATGATTTGATACTTGTCCTGGAAGGTCTGCCTGTGTATCTGCATGCCTCTGACTAAGGGTCGGCTACGAGAGACTACAGCCTTCCCCACCCCTTTTCTTTTTCATGCTCCTTTGGGGCAAAAAGAGCTTGGGGTACCCCTGGAGGTAATTTCAAGTGTTCACACCCCCCTTTTTTTTTTTTTTTTTTAAGGGATCAAAGAGCACTGGATGGTGGCACTGAAATTCTCAAAATCTGTATATTAGGGTTCTGCGGGACAAGTTTTTGTAACCAGTGCCTGTAGAGACAAGGTTTTGAAGCTCTCTTGTAGGCCCCCACTTTCTGCATTCAGAGTGCCAGAGTGGGGAACAGCCTTGATGCATACCTTTCCTGTAAAAGTTCTGTAGATAATCGCTCATCGGTTTCTAGGCCTGTTAAATGGGTATCTTTTTCAAAGAAGCTAAGTGAACTTTTGGAACTCTGGAAGTCCAACAAATGGCTCAAATCTTATATCACAGCAGATGAAAGCAAGAGTAACATTACATGGCAACCCTCTCTCCACAGCTTATCCCGGGAGGGGGGAAGGAGGAGGGGCAGAGAGAAGCAATGATGTAACATTTCAAAAATCCAGAAGTACTTCAATATATTAATACATGAGGCATTATATGTTGCATAAAAAAGCCTCCGCCTGAGCTCACTAGATTTATATACATGGATTTTCTAAAGCTACACCAAACTGTGAGATCTAAGGTTTTAAACCGCAACTTATTGTGATCCTTGTCAATCTTTGCAATCTGTGTAACTCTCAAATTTACTGTAAACTGCAACTTTGTAATCTTTGTAACAAAGTTACAAAGTTACCTTGCTTGTAACTTTCTCCCCTGAGTGAATGGAGGGAGAGAGAGAGAGAGAGAGAGAGAGAGAGTTTGAAGGAGGCTTGGAACAATGGACCACATGGCAATGAGTCATCATAGTCTGAGCATGCTCCTTGCTGGATAAAGGGAAGTCTGGGCATGCTCCCTGATGACAAGGTGAATGAGTCACAGGAGCCATTCAGACACTATATAAAGGAGCACATATGAGACTCTTTTCCCTTCCACTGATCCTGAGAAGCTCCTCTCCAGTGTCTCTCTCTCCCCTGACCAGCTTCCCCAGCCATGCTAAGCAGACAGACCCTCCAGGATCCACATGCCTTGGCTCCTTCTGCAACCTAATATGTCTGTGTAAGTGTATGATTGCCTGAGGGCAGGAATGAATGGGCGTGAATGAATGGAGGGGTATGTGCTTGCTTGCCTGTCTGTGTGTGTGAGAGAGTGTTCTATCTTCTTTAGCTTAAACCTTTGGTGGCTGCTTTCTCCTCTTTAGTTTTACCTAGTGGAAATAAACCCATACAAGTGTAGCACTGGAGATCACCCAGGGAGAATATTTTTGGGGTAACATTATAAAGAATGGAGGAGCCTGTGGTGGTAGCTCTTCTATTACGTGATTTGTTTTTGTAACTGGGAATGTAACCATGAAATTAAAATGGAAAGTAATGTAATCCTGGGAAAAGTTTTGGATCCCATAGCAGGAAAGCAGCTAGGCTTGCCAGGTGTCTGGTATTGACCCAGAGAGTCTGGTATTTTCGCCTCTTGTCCGGTTTAAAAAAAAAAAAATCAGAAAATACTAGACACCTAAAATGTCCAGTATTTTCTGTTTTTTTTCCCCCTCCTGGCCAGGAGGTGAATATATCAGGTGCTTACCTGGTTTTGCAGGAGAGCTGTCTGGCCCAGAGCAGGAAGACAAGATGGACTGTTACAGCCCAAAAGCCTCAAAAGCATTTCTTAAAGGGGCTACACTTTTTTTGGCTAAACTCAAGGTCCTTTTTTTGTTCAACCACTTTGGTCTCCCCCGCCCCAGCCCCCACCACCAGAATTTCCCTCCTGGTGTTTTTTTTTTGGGGGGGGGGGGGGGGTATTTTTGGTTAAACCATCTGGCAACCCTAAAAGCAGCAGTTACTTTCACTGTGTCCTTCAGGTCTTTGGCATATAGACCATTCTGTCCATTTGATTATCTACCATCTAAACCAAAGCAGTAGTGGAGCCTCTTGTGTTTCCAACATTTTCTTCCATTTAAAGTGCAAACAAAAAGCAGATGAGGAAAACCAAAATCTGTGCTATATATTGGATAGTTGACTAGTCACTTACAAGCCCTACTTCAAGCATTATTTACCTAATTCTGTACTTTGTACATGATTATACCAATAATATTTTACCGAAAGTATCAAATGTAGAATGAATTGTAGAACAGTACATAACATGTTAAAGCAGTTATAAAGAAATAATCCAGATGGCAAATAAATATTTTGTAGTAATG